>NW_027315746.1:1086464-1211464 GCF_026437365.1 Eucyclogobius newberryi | reverse complement strand
TGTTCAGGTGAGGTCAGGAGAGAGCGTCCTAAAGGGGCTCGGGGACATGTTCAGGTGAGGTCAGGAGAGAGCGTCTTAAAGGGGCTCGGGGACATGTTCAGGAGAGAGCGTCCTAAAGGGGCTCGGGGACATGTTCAGGTGAGGTCAGGAGAGAGCGTCCTAAAGGGGCTCGGGGACATGTTCAGGAGAGAGCGTCCTAAAGGGGCTCGGGGACATGTTCAGGTGAGGTCAGGAGAGAGCGTCCTAAAGGGGCTCGGGGACATGTTCAGGAGAGAGCGTCCTAAAGGGGCTCGGGGACATGTTCAGGTGAGGTCAGGAGAGAGCGTCCTAAAGGGGCTCGGGGACATGTTCAGGTGAGGTCAGGAGAGAGCGTCCTAAAGGGGCTCGGGGACATGTTCAGGAGAGAGCGTCCTAAAGGGGCTCGGGGACATGTTCAGGTGAGGTCAGGAGAGAGCGTCCTAAAGGGGCTCGGGGACATGTTCAGGAGAGAGCGTCCTAAAGGGGCTCGGGGACATGTTCAGGTGAGGTCAGGAGAGAGCGTCCTAAAGGGGCTCGGGGACATGTTCAGGAGAGAGCGTCCTAAAGGGGCTCGGGGACATGTTCAGGTGAGGTCAGGAGAGAGCGTCCTAAAGGGGCTCGGGGACATGTTCAGGAGAGAGCGTCCTAAAGGGGCTCGGGGACATGTTCAGGTGAGGTCAGGAGAGAGCGTCCTAAAGGGGCTCGGGGACATGTTCAGGAGAGAGCGTCCTAAAGGGGCTCGGGGATGGGCAGATTGTGGAGAGGCACGAGGGTCAGAGATGTGCACATGTTCATGACCTTTAGTCAGTGTCCACTCTTCACCTGTAACTACGGTTCTATGAATCCCGGATGACCGCCAGAGGCGGAGCATAAAGCACTGGATGGTCATCCTTGCACATGCACAGGTCGAGAATTAATAACAAAAAAGTCACCTTTGACCCCCGGTGGCTCTCGTGAGTCTAATGTAGTCATGTGACACCGGGAGCTCCGCCCCTAGAAACCTTCTCACATGCAGGTTGTATATGTGGTTGTTGTTCGGCTAATATTGCTGTTTCCCACAAAGTTTGGTTCGTTTTGCCGCTGGTAGCCTGTTAGCCCTGTTAGCCTGTTAGCCCTGTTAGCCCTGTTAGCCTGTTAGCCTGTTAGCCCTGTTAGCCCTGTTAGCCTGTTAGCCCTGTTAGCCCTGTTAGCCTGTTAGCCCTGTTAGCCCGTTAGCCCTGTTAGCCCTGTGACTGGTACAGTTGGTGCTGCAGTTCGCTCGTCCTCCTGTCGGACCTGTTGCAATGAGGAGGTATATTTACGTCGTTGTCTACGACTAGTAAGTGTTCCCCTTTAATGCATTTTGCCGTAGCCGTGCGCTCGGTAGATTTTTGTTGAATTTGAACCGTACAATCGTACAAGCCCGTGGGAGGTCGAGGGGCCTCCAGATGAGGTTACAGGGCCGGCGGTAGGACATTTCTCCCCTGGACAGCTGGAGTACTGGACGGCACTCCCCAGATGTTTGGGTGCTGGCCACGCTGTCCGGAGGGTATCGTCTGCAGTTCCGCCGCCGGCCTCCTGGTCCTGGTCGCATCTGGATGACTGTTATTCAGGATCTGGCCCAGGCGCAGGCGCTCTCTCAGGAGATTCGCACCTTGCTGGACAAGGGGGCGATAGTTCCTGTGGACCCCCTGCTGGAGCCAGGGGGCTTTTATTCCCGATATTTTTTAGTACCCAAGAAGACGGGCGATTTACGCCCAGTACTGGACCTCAGGGGTCTAAATATGTGTTTAAAGGTGCTCCCCTTCAAGATGTTGGCGGTCAGGCGATCTTCCCAGGCGACTGGTTCACAACAGTAGACCTGAAGGATGCATATTCTCATGTCCCCGTTGCACCGCCACATTGGAAGTTTCTCCGCTTTGCTTTCCGGGGAGAACACTTCCAGTTCAGGGTCCTGCCATTCGGGCTATCTCTGTCCCCTCGAGTGTTTACAAGGTGCGTCGCTGCAGCCTTGTCCCCCTTGCAGGCACGGATGGTGCAAAGGTCATGGTCCCATCAATGTGCTGGAGTTCTTGGCTGTCGAGCTAGCGCTGCACCATTTCTTGCCACACCTGCGCGGCCGTCTTGTCATGGTACGGTCCAACACCGGTGTGGTTTTTCACATAAATCACCAGGGCAGCACTGGGTCGGTGACCCTGTTCAGGATTGCACAACTTGTCCTGACTTGGGCTACCCCGCGCCTTGCCAGTCTGAGCGCTGTTCACATTCCGGGGGTTCGGAATGTGTCCGCGGACTTCCTGTCTCTCCATCGGCCGCTGCCGGGGGACTGGCAGCTTCACCCGGAGGTGGTGAGGGACATGTGGGAGACCTTCAGCAGGGCACAGGTGGATCTTTTTGCCTCCCGCGACGCGACACACTGCCCTCTGTGGTTCTCGCTGGCAGACAGGGTCAGCCCACTGGGTCAGGACGTACTGGCTAACGACTGGCCGAGGACAATGCATTTCCCCCATTCCCCCTAATTCATCAGACGCTTCTCAGGGTCTTTCAGGAGGGCCGCAGTCTCCTGCTAGTGGCCCCGTTTTGGCCGGGGAGGATGGTTTCCTCTGCTGCTCAGGCTCTGCTGCGGCACAGCGAGACGTCTCCCCCCCAGGCGGGATCTCCTCTCTCAACTAGGGGGTCAGATTCTGCACCCCAATCCCGAGCGCCTGAAGCTCTGGGTATGACCTCTGCAGGGCCCGGCCTGACCTTCTCGTCTACCCGTCGCCTGTATTCCTGCAAGTGGAAAATGTTTGACGCCTGGCGTCGCAAAAGCGGTGAGGACCCAGTGCATTGTGCTGTGTCAACGGTGCTCGCTTTCCTGCCGGAGCTACTTGGCCAGGGGCGCTCTCCATCTACCCTGAAGTATATGTTGCCGCAATCTCTTGTGGGCATGTCGGGTGGAATGGTTTCTCGGTTGGCCATAACCAAGATATTTCCCTTGTTCTAAAGGGTGCCCGGCATTTGCGTCCGTCCGCCCGTTCTGTGGTGCCGGCATGGGACCTGTCCCTGGTGCTGGAGGTGTTGCGATCCTCTCCATTTGAGCCTCTGTCGCAGGTTGACCTTAAATGGCTGTCAATGAAGACTGCATTCCTTCTGGCGATGGCCTCTGCGAAGCGGGTGAGTGAGCGCCAGGCTTTGTCCGTGGCAGACTCCTGTTTTCGTTGGCACCCCGACAACTCTGGGGTTTCCCTTTGGCCGAATATGGATTTCGTTTCAAAGGTGATTTTGTCGGCGGGGCACAACCGGCCGCTACAACTGGCACGTTTTGGTGCGGGATCTGCTTCTGAACAGCTGTGTCCTGTCCGTGCTACAGCAGTGATAAATCTGAGAGCATGTTTGTTTGTTTCGCCGGCCCGCGTAAGGGCCAGGCTCTGTCCAAACAGCGTCAGCGCTGGATTGTTGATGTAATCACGGAAGCCTCTGCTTGACAGGGGCGACCGTTGCCTTCCGGGCTGAGGTGTCACTCAACAAGGGGGCGCTCAACTTCGTGGACCGCTATGAACGGGGTGTTCTTGGACGTGAGCCGTGCAGCGGCCTCTTGGACATCCCCAAATACCTTTGCAAGATTCTACAGAGTGAATGTGGTTTCTCCACAAGCGCTGGAAGAGGTTCTGCTCTGGTCCCATTGAGCTATAGTTCTGTCTATACCATCCAGTGCTTTAAGCTCCGCCTCCGGCGGTCAGAAGGGATTCATAGAACCGTAGTTACAGTCGTAACATTTGTTTTACTGATAAAACTTAAAGGTCCCATGACAGAGCTTTTAACCTTCTTACATTGTTATTTGTGCTTCATAAATGTCCAGAGTGTTTTTTTGATTGATTCTCGCAGTGTTTAGCTTTAGTACAGACTATCTCCTTTCCTCCAATCTCCAAACTGACGGCGGTGGGTACAAGACCCCGTCATAACCACAGGCACACGTCATCATCCCCCCTCACCCTCCCGCCCTCTTCCCCCCGGCTCCGCGCTGCTGTCTCCCCACAAGCCCATTCCGGAGTTTTTCTGCTTCGATTTACGAGGAAACACGGCTCAAAGAGGCTCAAGACGTCATGAATGATATCGCACTCTTTACTATTATCACAATGGTGAAGGTTTATGTGGCAGTTGATGCAGCAACCGGGAAAATAAACGGAGAGAAGTTCTATCAGATACCGAAAAACCCGGAAATAAGAGCGCGATGGACATAAGACCGCGGAGCACGCGCGCTCTGAGACTACGTCACAGGTGGGCGGGGCACACGCGCTCAGACTACGTCACGGGTGGGCGGGGCACACGCGCTCTGAGACTACGTCACGGGTGGGCGGGGCACACACGCTCTGAGACTACGTCACGGGTGGGCGGGGCACACGCGCGCTCAGACTACGTCACGGGTGGGCGGGGCACACGCGCTCTGAGACTACGTCACGGGTGGGCGGGGCACACGCGCTCTGAGACTACGTCACGGGTGGGCGGGGCACACACGCTCTGAGACTACGTCACGGGTGGGCGGGGCACACGCGCGCTCAGACTACGTCACGGGTGGGCGGGGCACGCGCGCTCTGAGACTACGTCACGGGTTGGGCGGGGCACACACGCTCTGAGACTACGTCACGGGTGGGCGGGGCACACGCGCTCTGAGACTACGTCACGGGGTGGGCGGGGCACACGCGCTCTGAGACTACGTCACGGGTGGGCGGGGCACACGCGCTCTGAGACTACGTCACGGGTGGGCGGGGCACACACGCTCTGAGACTACGTCACGGGTGGGCGGGGCACACGCGCGCTCAGACTACGTCACGGGTGGGCGGGGCACACGCGCTCTGAGACTACGTCACGGGTGGGCGGGGCACACGCGCTCTGAGACTACGTCACGGGTGGGCGGGGCACACGCGCTCTGAGACTACGTCACGGGTGGGCGGGGCACACACGCTCTGAGACTACGTCACGGGTGGGCGGGGCACACGCGCGCTCAGACTACGTCACGGGTGGGCGGGGCACGCGCGCTCTGAGACTACGTCACGGGTTGGGCGGGGCACACACGCTCTGAGACTACGTCACGGGTGGGCGGGGCACACGCGCTCTGAGACTACGTCACGGGTGGGCGGGGCACACGCGCTCTGAGACTACGTCACGGGGTGGGCGGGGCACACGCGCTCTGAGACTACGTCACGGGTGGGCGGGGCACACACGCTCTGAGACTACGTCACGGGTGGGCGGGGCACACGCGCGCTCAGACTACGTCACGGGTGGGCGGGGCACACACGCTCTGAGACTACGTCACGGGTGGGCGGGGCACACGCGCTCTGAGACTACGTCACGGGTGGGCGGGGCACACGCGCTCTGAGACTACGTCACGGGGTGGGTGGGGCACACGCGCGCTCAGACTACGTCACGGGTGGGCGGGGCACACGCGCGCTCTGAGACTACGTCACGGGTGGGCGGGGCACACGCGCGCTCAGACTACGTCACGGGTTGGGCGGGGCACGCGCGCTCTGAGACTACGTCACAGGTTGGGCGGGGCACGCGCGCTCTGAGACTACGTCACGGGTGGGCGGGGCACACGCGCTCTGAGACTACGTCACGGGTGGGCGGGGCACACGCGCGCTCTGAGACTACGTCACGGGTGGGCGGGGCACACGCGCGCTCAGACTACGTCACGGGTGGGCGGGGCACACGCGCTCTGAGACTACGTCACAGGTTGGGCGGGGCACGCGCGCTCTGAGACTACGTCACGGGTGGGCGGGGCACGCGCGCTCTGAGACTACGTCACGGGTGGGCGGGGCACACGCGCGCTCAGACTACGTCACGGGTGGGCGGGGCACACGCGCTCTGAGACTACGTCACAGGTTGGGCGGGGCACGCGCGCTCTGAGACTACGTCACAGGTGGGCGGGGCACACGCGCTCTGAGACTACGTCACGGGTGGGCGGGGCACACACGCTCTGAGACTACGTCACGGGTGGGCGGGGCACACGCGCGCTCAGACTACGTCACGGGTGGGCGGGGCACACGCGCTCTGAGACTACGTCACGGGTGGGCGGGGCACACGCGCTCTGAGACTACGTCACGGGTGGGCGGGGCACACACGCTCTGAGACTACGTCACGGGTGGGCGGGGCACACGCGCGCTCAGACTACGTCACGGGTGGGCGGGGCACGCGCGCTCTGAGACTACGTCACGGGTTGGGCGGGGCACACACGCTCTGAGACTACGTCACGGGTGGGCGGGGCACACGCGCTCTGAGACTACGTCACGGGTGGGCGGGGCACACGCGCTCTGAGACTACGTCACGGGTGGGCGGGGCACACGCGCGCTCTGAGACTACGTCACGGGTGGGCGGGGCACACGCGCGCTCAGACTACGTCACGGGTGGGCGGGGCACACGCGCTCTGAGACTACGTCACAGGTTGGGCGGGGCACGCGCGCTCTGAGACTACGTCACGGGTGGGCGGGGCACGCGCGCTCTGAGACTACGTCACGGGTGGGCGGGGCACACGCGCGCTCAGACTACGTCACGGGTGGGCGGGGCACACGCGCTCTGAGACTACGTCACAGGTTGGGCGGGGCACGCGCGCTCTGAGACTACGTCACAGGTGGGCGGGGCACACGCGCTCTGAGACT
This sequence comes from Eucyclogobius newberryi, assembly GCF_026437365.1. Classification (NCBI taxonomy): domain Eukaryota; kingdom Metazoa; phylum Chordata; class Actinopteri; order Gobiiformes; family Gobiidae; genus Eucyclogobius; species Eucyclogobius newberryi. The sequence goes on along the minus strand of NW_027315746.1, from coordinate 1,204,832 downwards.
ACGTCACGGGTGGGCGGGGCACACACGCTCTGAGACTACGTCACGGGTGGGCGGGGCACACGCGCGCTCAGACTACGTCACGGGTGGGCGGGGCACACGCGCTCTGAGACTACGTCACGGGTGGGCGGGGCACACGCGCTCTGAGACTACGTCACGGGTGGGCGGGGCACACACGCTCTGAGACTACGTCACGGGTGGGCGGGGCACACGCGCGCTCAGACTACGTCACGGGTGGGCGGGGCACGCGCGCTCTGAGACTACGTCACGGGTTGGGCGGGGCACACACGCTCTGAGACTACGTCACGGGTGGGCGGGGCACACGCGCTCTGAGACTACGTCACGGGCGGGCGGGGCACACGCGCTCTGAGACTACGTCACGGGTGGGCGGGGCACACACGCTCTGAGACTACGTCACGGGTGGGCGGGGCACACGCGCGCTCAGACTACGTCACGGGTGGGCGGGGCACACACGCTCTGAGACTACGTCACGGGTGGGCGGGGCACACGCGCTCTGAGACTACGTCACGGGGTGGGTGGGGCACACGCGCTCTGAGACTACGTCACGGGTGGGCGGGGCACACGCGCGCTCTGAGACTACGTCACGGGTGGGCGGGGCACACGCGCGCTCAGACTACGTCACGGGTGGGCGGGGCACACGCGCTCTGAGACTACGTCACAGGTTGGGCGGGGCACGCGCGCTCTGAGACTACGTCACGGGTGGGCGGGGCACGCGCGCTCTGAGACTACGTCACGGGTGGGCGGGGCACACGCGCGCTCAGACTACGTCACAGGTTGGGCGGGGCACGCGCGCTCTGAGACTACGTCACAGGTTGGGCGGGGCACGCGCGCTCTGAGACTACGTCACGGGTGGGCGGGGCACACGCGCTCTGAGACTACGTCACGGGTGGGCGGGGCACACGCGCGCTCTGAGACTACGTCACGGGTGGGCGGGGCACACGCGCGCTCAGACTACGTCACGGGTGGGCGGGGCACGCGCGCTCTGAGACTACGTCACAGGTTGGGCGGGGCACGCGCGCTCAGACTACGTCACGGGTGGGCGGGGCACGCGCGCTCTAAGACTACGTCACGGGTTGGGTGGGGGAGCCAGATGGCTCTTGGGTGGGGGCGAATATCAAACCAAGCCGTTTGCATTTCCGGGTTGGTGAAGGGTCCAAGGTCTGGGTGATATTTCTGAACTCTTATGTTAAGGATGTTGCACAACACTTATTATTATCAATGATACTTAGGAGAGACTAGGAAACGTGAACAAAAGCATGTGATGGCACCTTTTTAAAGGAATAAAAGCTGCTGTCTCTGTCTCTGTCTCTCTCTGTCTCTCTCTCTCTGTCTCTGTCTCTGTCTCTCTCTCTCTCTCTGTCTCTCTAGAGTTGGCAGCAGGACGCTCGTCTCGTGCTCAGGGTTTGTGGGTGTGTGAACTTCTGTCATGAGCCCCGACACTCGCCACATTTACATATTCACTACTTCACGCTTACGACACGTGCAGCAGACGTGTTTGGATATAACATAGCATATAGCATGTAGCATGTAGCATATAGCATACAGCACCTCCCTCTGTCCTTAGCCCCTCCCTCTGTCCTTAGCCCCTCCCTCTGTCCTTAGCCCCTCCCTTTACAGGAACAACTACCAAACCTTTTTGGGAAAAAGTATAAACCTGGAGGAGTTCCACAGTGAAGGAGAAATCTGACTCTCACAGACGGAGCAATTCAGGAGGAGAACCAGTTCTTCAGGAGGAGAACCAGTTCTTCAGGAGGAGAACCAGTTCTTCAGGAGGAGAACCAGTTCTTCAGGAGGAGAACCAGCTCTTCAGGAGGAGAACCAGCTCTTCAGGAGGAGAACCAGTTCTTCAGGAGGAGAACCAGTTCTTCAGGAGGAGAACCAGCTCTTCAGGAGGAGAACCAGCTCTTCAGGAGGAGAACCAGCTCTTCAGGAGGAGAACCAGTTGTTCAGGAGGAGAACCAGTTCTTCAGGAGGAGAACCAGTTCTTCAGGAGGAGAACCAGTTCTTCAGGAGGAGAACCAGTTCTTCAGGAGGAGAACCAGTTCTTCAGGAGGAGAACCAGCTCTTCAGGAGGAGAACCAGCTCTTCAGGAGGAGAACCAGCTCTTCAGGAGGAGAACCAGTTCTTCAGGAGGAGAACCAGCTCTTCAGGAGGAGAACCAGTTCTTCAGGAGGAGAACCAGTTCTTCAGGAGGAGAACCAGTTCTTCAGGAGGAGAACCAGCTCTTCAGGAGGAGAACCAGCTCTTCAGGAGGAGAACCAGCTCTTCAGGAGGAGAACCAGTTCTTCAGGAGGAGAACCAGTTCTTCAGGAGGAGAACCAGTTCTTCAGGAGGAGAACCAGCTCTTCAGGAGGAGAACCAGCTCTTCAGGAGGAGAACCAGCTCTTCAGGAGGAGAACCAGTTCTTCAGGAGGAGAACCAGCTCTTCAGGAGGAGAACCAGCTCTTCAGGAGGAGAACCAGCTCTTCAGGAGGAGAACCAGTTCTTCAGGAGGAGAACCAGCTCTTCAGGAGGAGAACCAGTTCTTCAGGAGGAGAACCAGCTCTTCAGGAGGAGAACCAGCTCTTCAGGAGGAGAACCAGCTCTTCAGGAGGAGAACCAGCTCTTCAGGAGGAGAACCAGCTCTTCAGGAGGAGAACCAGCTCTTCAGGAGGAGAACCAGCTCTTCAGGAGGAGAACCAGTTCTTCAGGAGGAGAACCAGCTCTTCAGGAGGAGAACCAGCTCTTCAGGAGGAGAACCAGCTCTTCAGGAGGAGAACCAGCTCTTCAGGAGGAGAACCAGCTCTTCAGGAGGAGAACCAGCTCTTCAGGAGGAGAACCAGCTGTTCAGGAGGAGAACCAGCTCTTCAGGAGGAGAACCAGTTCTTCAGGAGGAGAACCAGCTCTTCAGGAGGAGAACCAGCTCTTCAGGAGGAGAACCAGCTCTTCAGGAGGAGAACCAGTTCTTCAGGAGGAGAACCAGTTCTTCAGGAGGAGAACCAGCTCTTCAGGAGGAGAACCAGCTCTTCAGCAGGAGAACCAGCTCTTCAGCAGGAGAACCAGTTGTTCAGGAGGAGAACCAGTTGTTCAGGAGGAGAACCAGTTGTTCAGGAGGAGAACCAGTTCTTCAGGAGGAGAACCAGCTCCTCAGGAGGAGAACCAGTTCTTCAGGAGGAGAACCAGTTCTTCAGGAGGAGAACCAGTTCTTCAGGAGGAGAACCAGTTCTTCAGGAGGAGAACCAGCTCCTCAGGAGGAGAACCAGTTCTTCAGGAGGAGAACCAGCTCCTCAGGAGGAGAACCAGTTCTTCAGGAGGAGAACCAGTTCTTCAGGAGGAGAACCAGTTCTTCAGGAGAGGATCATCTGGATCCACAGGTCATGTGTCTGTTCCACTCACGACAGGAAGTGAGAGAAGAAGAAAAGACAATGAACAGACACAAGTGAAATGAAATAATAAATATAGTTTGATAGAATAAGTGTTTGTCAGAGGACAGAGCTCATACTTCCCCCAGAGTTGCTGCTAGGGCAGCGGAGCTGAAACTGTAGCTTTATATTTCTGCTCTGACCATGAGTCATTTAAAGAGGAACGTTTAATCCTGGACTTAAATGAAGAGACTGTACCTCCTCCTGAGCTTTTAGAGACTCTTGGGTTTTGTAAATCAGGAGGAGGAGTTTCAATGTGATTCTAAACTGGACAGGAGCCAGTGAAGAGACTCCAGCACCGGTGCTCTCTTCTTTTAGTTCCTGTTAGTAATCTTGCTGCTGCTGATCTCCTCTGCTCCTCCTCCTCCTCTGCTCCTCATCTCCTCCTCCTCTCCTCTTCTCCTCTTCCTCATCTCCTCCTCCTCCTCTCCTCTTCTCCTCCTCCTCCTCTGCTCCTCTTCCTCATCTCCTCCCCCTCCTCTGCTCCTCCTCTGCTCCTCCTCCTCCTTTGCTCCTCATCTCCTCCTCATCTCCTCCTCTACTCCTCGTTTCCTCTTCTCCTCCGCTCCTCCTCTGCTCCTCCTCCTCTGCTCTTCCTCCTCATCTCCTCCTCATCTCCTCCTCTGCTCCTCCTCCTCTGATCCTCTGCTCCTCCTCATCTCCTCCTCTTCTCCTCCTCCTCCTCTGCTCCTCCTCATCTCCTCCTCCTCCTCTGCTCCTCCTCATCTCCTCCTCATCTCCTCCTCTGCTCCTCCTCCTCTGATTCTCTGCTCCTCCTCATCTCCTCCTCTTCTCCTCCTCCTCTGCTCCTCCTCATCTCCTCCTCCTCCTCTGCTCCTCCTCTGCTCCTCCTCTTCTCCTCCTCCTCCTCTGCTCCTCCTGAGCTCCTCCTCTGCTCCTCCTCTGCTCCTCTTCTCCTCCTCTGCTCCTCTTCTCCTCCTCCTCTTCTCCTCCTCCTCCTCTTCTCCTCCTCCTCCTCTGCTCCTCCTTTTCTCCTCCTCCTCCTCCTCTCCTCCTCCTCCTCTGCTCCTCCTCCTCCTCATCTCCTCCTCTGCTCCTCCTCCTCATCTCCTCCTCCTCCTCTGCTCCTCCTCCTCCTCTGCTCCTCCTCTTCTCCTCCTCCTCTGCTCCTCCTCTTCTCCTCTGCTCCTCTTCCTCATCTCCTCCTCCTCCTCTGCTCCTCATCTCCTCCTCCTCCTCTGCTCCTCATCTCCTCACCCTCCTCTGCTCCTCCTCTGCTCCTCCTCCTCCTTTGCTCCTCATCTCCTCCTCATCTCTTCCTCTACTCCTCGTTTCATCTTCTCCTCCGCTCCTCCTCTGCTCCTCCTCCTCTGCTCTTCCTCCTCATCTCCTCCTCTGCTCCTCCTCCTCTGATCCTCTGCTCCTCCTCATCTCCTCCTCTTCTCCTCCTCCTCCTCTGCTCCTCCTCATCTCCTCCTCCTCCTCTGCTCCTCATCTCCTCCTCATCTCCTCCTCTGCTCCTCCTCCTCTGATCCTCTGCTCCTCCTCATCTCCTCCTCTTCTCCTCATCTCCTCCTCCTCCTCTGCTCCTCCTCTGCTCCTCCTCTTCTCCTCCTCCTCTGCTCCTCCTGAGCTCCTCCTCTGCTCCTCCTCTGCTCCTCTTCTCCTCCTCTGCTCCTCTTCTCCTCCTCCTCTTCTCCTCCTCCTCCTCTTCTCCTCCTCCTCCTCTGCTCCTCCTTTTCTCCTCCTCCTCCTCATCTCCTCCTCCTCCTCTGCTCCTCCTCCTCATCTCCTCCTCTGCTCCTCCTCCTCATCTCCTCCTCCTCCTCTGCTCCTCCTCCTCCTCTGCTCCTCCTCTGCTCCTCCTCTTCTCCTCCTCCTCTGCTCCTCCTCTTCTCCTCCTCTGCTCCTCCTCCTCTTCTCCTCCTCCTCTGCTCCTCCTTTTCTCCTTCTCCTCCTCCTCCTCCTCCTTTTCTCCTCCTCCACCTCTTCTCCTCCTCCTCTGCTCCTCCTTTTCCCCTCCTCCTCCTCTGCTCCTCCTCTGCTCCTCCTTTTCCCCTCCTCCTCCTCTGCTCTTCCTCTGCTCCTCCTCATCTCCTCCTCTTCTCCTCCTCTGCTCCTCCTCATCTCCTCCTCCTCCTCTGCTCCTCCTCATCTCCTCCTCATCTCCTCCTCTGCTTCTCCTCCTCTGATCCTCTGCTCCTCCTCATCTCCTCCTCTTCTCCTCCTCCTCCTCTGCTCCTCCTCCTCCTCCTCTGCTCCTCCTCTGCTCCTCCTCTTCTCCTCCTCCTCCTCTGCTCCTCCTGAGCTCCTCCTCTGCTCCTCCTCTGCTCCTCTTCTCCTCCTCTGCTCCTCTTCTCCTCCTCCTCTGCTCCTCCTCCTCCTCTGCTCCTCCTCCTCCTCTGCTCCTCCTCTGCTCCTCCTCCTCTGCTCCTCCTCTTCTCCTCCTCTGCTCCTCCTCCTCTTCTCCTCCTCCTCTGCTCCTCCTCCTCTGCTCCTCCTTTTCTCCTCCTCCTCCTCTGCTCCTCCTTTTCCCCTCCTCCTCCTCTGCTCCTCTTCTCCTCCTCCTCTTCTCCTCCTCCTCTTCTCCTCCTCCTCCTCTGCTCCTCCTTTCTCCTCCTCCTCCTCATCTCCTCCTCCTCCTCTGCTCCTCCTCCTCATCTCCTCCTCTGCTCCTCCTCCTCATCTCCTCCTCTGCTCCTCCTCCTCTGCTCCTCCTCTTCTCCTCCTCCTCTGCTCCTCCTCTTCTCCTCCTCTGCTCCTCCTCCTCTGCTCCTCCTCCTCTTCTCCTCCTCCTCTGCTCCTCCTCTGCTCCTCCTTTTCTCCTCCTCCTCCTCCTCCTCCTCTGCTCCTCCTTTTCTCCTCCTCCACCTCTTCTCCTCCTCCTCTGCTCCTCCTTTTCCCCTCCTCCTCCTCTGCTCCTCCTCTGCTCCTCATCTCTTCCTCTGCTCTTCCTCTGCTCCTCCTCCCCTCCTCCTCCTCTGCTCCTCCTCTGCTCCTCATCTCTTCCTCTGCTCTTCCTCTGCTCCTCCTCCCCTCCTCCTCCTCTGCTCCTCCTCTGCTCCTCCTCTGCTCCTCATCTCTTCCTCTGCTCTTCCTCTGCTCCTCCTCCCCTCCTCCTCCTCTGCTCCTCCTCTGCTCCTCATCTCTTCCTCTGCTCTTCCTCTGCTCCTCCTCCCCTCCTCCTCCTCTGCTCCTCCTCTGAAGCGACTCTCGCTCTCGACAGAAGAAAGTGGAATTAATATCTGTAAATACTGAGTAAAGAAAAGATTGAAGTTTGGGGGTGAAAGAAGGAACAGGATCAAAGACGATCAAACCTGTGAGTTTAGAGTTTAAATATTTCATAAAACGAGGGAAAACCTGGCGAATGTGAGATTAGACGAGCGGCAGAACAAAGGGAATTTACAACGAGCAAAATTAAATGAATGAGAGCGAAACCTGTTCAAGTGAAGCTCTGGTGTGAGAACAGCTGCGTTAAAGGGCCTTGAACCCTGAACCCTGTGTCAGTCCTGATCCTGAAGCACGTGACCTTGAACCCTTAACCCTTATCCTTCACAAGAACAGTGTGGGCGGGGCCTGTCCTTGTGCAGTTTGCATGTTCTGCCTGTGTCTGAGTGGGTTTCTGAGTGGGGCGATGCTGGTGTCTGGGCGATGCTGGTGTCGGGGCGATGCTGGTGTCGGGACGATGGACGCTGGTGTCGGGGCGACGCTGGTGTCGAGGCGACGCTGGTGTCGGGGCGACGCTGGTGTCGGGGCGATGCTGGTGTCGGGACGATGGACGCTGGTGTCGGGGCGACGCTGGTGTCGAGGCGACGCTGGTGTCGGGGCGACGCTGGTGTCGGGGCGATGCTGGTGTCGGGACGATGGACGCTGGTGTCGGGGCGACGCTGGTGTCGAGGCGACGCTGGTGTCGGGGCGACGCTGGTGTCGGGGCGACGCTGGTGTCGGGGCGACGCTGGTGTCGGGGCGATGCTGGTGTCGGGGCGATGCTGGTGTCGAGGCGATGCTCGTGTCGGGGCGATGCTCGTGTCGGGGCGATGCTGGTGTCGAGGCAATGCTGGTGTCGGGGCGAGGCTGGTGTCGAGGCGATGCTGGTGTCGGTGTCGGGGCGATGCTGGTGCGGTACTGGGGAGGTGCTGGTGTCGGTGCAGTGCTAGGGCTAGGGCTGGGGCGGGGCTGGGGCGGTGCCGGGGCGCGGTGATGCTTGGGCGGTGCTAGGGCGAACGTCTCCTGCTCTGTTTCATTAGCGGCTCTTTAAAGCCCCTGTCGCTCGCACCTGCAGATTTACGAGCAGGCTCCTGCTCGGGACGTCCTGCTGCAGACGGACCGTTTCACAGAGACACCTTCAGACCTGGAGCCGTAAAACAAAAGGATTTACGACGTACTCGATGCAGAGAGAGTTCTAATGTAAAACATGATCAGAATAAAAGTCTCATCGAGTGTGACGAGCTCCAGTTGGATCCATAAATCATAAAAACACCTCCAAATGAGCCTCATAAAGGATTAAAGACGCACTCTGTAACTTTTCTAATGGACTCATGCAGCGCTTCAGACTCTGTTGTACTCGACAGTTCTTTATGGTAAGAACTAACTCTTAATTCTAATATTAATATTCTTTTACATCTGTCCAGGTTTGGTAAGAACCGTAAAGACGAGCGTCCCGGGGACAAGATGGACCGAAAAGGTTCCTCCAAGTGGAGAGCGGAGGGAACTGCAGACGAAGACACTCTGAGGATGAGGCTGGAGCAGGAGAGGTCAGTGTGCTGAGCAGCGCCGGTTTCAGTCCCTGAAACACGTTCTCTGGTTCTGATCTGCTGAATCACAATCCTGCTTTGAAAAGGCCAAAGTTTTTAATTCCACTTGTCTCATTAAGTCCCCTGGTCTGGACACAGGAGCTCGTTAGCATAATCTCGTTATTGTAACTCTGAGCCAATAATAATTTAATGGAACTCTCAATGGAACAAATATCATGAATATTTTAGATTCAAACTATTTAATTAGAGCTGGAGAATGAGGTCATCGTCTCCTCTGGCGCTGCAGCTCCTGCAAATATCACTTATTCAGAAATAAAAGAACAAGAAGTGTTATTTTCTACAGATATTAGGCATTTTCTTTGTAAAAACGGCTGAAACGTCTCATATTTGGGACGTTTAAATGTGACAAATGGACAGAGCAGTTTAAACGTCTTACTTTTGTCCACATTTTAGACACAAAAACATTTACAGAGGATTTTGGATTTCTCATTGAGTTTTTGACTTCATTTCTCAGACTTGAGAGTGATAAATGAGGCTCAGAACCTTGTGTCAGGCTCTTGGTGTGGGAGGAGCTACTTTAAGGCGTGGTCCTGGTCCACTGGGGTCTTGTGGGAACCTGTAAGGACCGTTTGGACCCCGGCAGGAGCAGGAGGATTAGCCCAGCCCAGGGCCGTCTCGGATCCAGACTCCGACAGAGAAACGAGCGTCTGCATGTGAGGGGCGTGGCTAAAGTTAGTGTGTGAGGGGCGTGGCTAAAGTTAGTGTGTGTGGGGCGTGGCTAAAGCTAGTGTGTGTGAGGGGCGTGGCTAAAGTTAGTGTGTGAGGGGCGTGGCTAAAGTTAGTGTTTGTGGGGCGTGGCTAAAGTTAGTGTGTGTGGGGCGTGGCTAAAGCTAGTGTGTGTGAGGGGCGTGGCTAAAGCTAGTGTGTGTGAGGGGCGTGGCTAAAGCTGGTGTGTGTGAGGGGCGTGGCTAAAGCTAGTGTGTGTGTGAGGGGCGTGGCTAAAGTTAGTGTGTGTGGGGCGTGGCTAAAGTTAGTGTGTGTGAGGGGCGTGGCTAAAGCTAGTGTGTGTGAGGGGCGTGGCTAAAGCTAGTGTGTGTGAGGGGCGTGGCTAAAGCTAGTGTGTGTGAGGGGCGTGGCTAAAGCTAGTGTGTGAGGGGCGTGGCTAAAGTTAGTGTGTGTGGGGCGTGGCTAAAGCTAGTGTCTGTGAGGGGCGTGGCTAAAGTTAGTGTTTGTGGGGCGTGGCTAAAGTTAGTGTGTGTGGGGCGTGGCTAAAGCTAGTGTGTGTGAGGGGCGTGGCTAAAGCTAGTGTGTGTGAGGGGCGTGGCTAAAGCTGGTGTGTGTGAGGGGCGTGGCTAAAGCTGGTGTGTGTGAGGGGCGTGGCTAAAGCTAGTGTGTGTGTGAGGGGCGTGGCTAAAGTTAGTGTGTGAGGGGCGTGGCTAAAGCTAGTGTGTGTGAGGGGCGTGGCTAAAGCTAGTGTGTGTGAGGGGCGTGGCTAAAGCTAGTGTGTGTGAGGGGCGTGGCTAAAGCTAGTGTGTGTGAGGGGCGTGGCTAAAGCTAGTGTGTGTGAGGGGCGTGGCTAAAGCTAGTGTGTGTGTGAGGGGCGTGGCTAAAGCTAGTGTGTGTGTGAGGGGCGTGGCTAAAGCTAGTGTGTGTGTGTGAGGGGCGTGGCTAAAGCTAGCGTGTGTGAGGGGCGTGGCTAACGCTAGCGTGTGTGAGGGGCGTGGCTAACGCTAGCGTGTGTGAGGGGCGTGGCTAACGCTAGCGTGTGTGTGAGGGGCGTGGCTAACGCTAGCGTGTGTGTGAGGGGCGTGGCTAACGCTAGCGTGTGTGTGAGGGGCGTGGCTAAAGCTATTGTGTGTGAGGGGCGTGGCTAAAGCTAGCGTGTGTGAGGGGCGTGGCTAAAGCTAGCGTGTGTGAGGGGCGTGGCTAAAGCTAGCGTGTGTGAGGGGCGTGGCTAAAGCTAGTGTGTGTGAGGGGCGTGGCTAAAGCTAGTGTGTGTGAGGGGCGTGGCTAAAGCTAGTGTGTGTGAGGGGCGTGGCTAAAGCTAGTGTGTGTGAGGGGCGTGGCTAAAGCTAGTGTGTGAGGGGCGTGGCTAAAGTTAGTGTGTGTGGGGCGTGGCTAAAGCTAGTGTGTGTGAGGGGCGTGGCTAAAGTTAGTGTTTGTGGGGCGTGGCTAAAGTTAGTGTGTGTGGGGCGTGGCTAAAGCTAGTGTGTGTGAGGGGCGTGGCTAAAGCTAGTGTGTGTGAGGGGCGTGGCTAAAGCTGGTGTGTGTGAGGGGCGTGGCTAAAGCTGGTGTGTGTGAGGGGCGTGGCTAAAGCTAGTGTGTGTGTGAGGGGCGTGGCTAAAGTTAGTGTGTGAGGGGCGTGGCTAAAGCTAGTGTGTGTGAGGGGCGTGGCTAAAGCTAGTGTGTGTGAGGGGCGTGGCTAAAGCTAGTGTGTGTGAGGGGCGTGGCTAAAGCTAGTGTGTGTGAGGGGCGTGGCTAAAGCTAGTGTGTGTGTGAGGGGCGTGGCTAAAGCTAGTGTGTGTGTGAGGGGCGTGGCTAAAGCTAGTGTGTGTGTGAGGGGTGTGGCTAAAGCTAGTGTGTGTGTGTGAGGGGCGTGGCTAAAGCTAGCGTGTGTGAGGGGCGTGGCTAACGCTAGCGTGTGTGAGGGGCGTGGCTAACGCTAGCGTGTGTGTGAGGGGCGTGGCTAACGCTAGCGTGTGTGTGAGGGGCGTGGCTAACGCTAGCGTGTGTGTGAGGGGCGTGGCTAAAGCTATCGTGTGTGAGGGGCGTGGCTAAAGCTAGCGTGTGTGAGGGGCGTGGCTAAAGCTAGCGTGTGTGAGGGGCGTGGCTAAAGCTAGCGTGTGTGAGGGGCGTGGCTAAAGCTAGCGTGTGTGAGGGGCGTGGCTAAAGCTAGCGTGTGTGAGGGGCGTGGCTAAAGCTAGCGTGTGTGAGGGGCGTGGCTAAAGCTAGCGTGTGTGAGGGGCGTGGCTAAAGCTAGCGTGTGTGAGGGGCGTGGCTAAAGCTAGCGTGTGTGAGGGGCGTGGCTAAAGCTAGCGTGTGTGAGGGGCGTGGCTAAAGCTAGCGTGTGTGAGGGGCGTGGCTAGAGCTAGCGTGTGTGAGGGGCGTGGCTAGAGCTAGCGTGTGTGAGGGGCGTGGCTAAAGCTAGCGTGTGTGAGGGGCGTGGCTAAAGCTAGCGTGTGTGAGGGGCGTGGCTAGAGCTAGCGTGTGTGAGGGGCGTGGCTAGAGCTAGCGTGTGTGAGGGGCGTGGCTAGAGCTAGCGTGTGTGAGGGGCGTGGCTAGAGCTAGCGTGTGTGAGGGGCGTGGCTAAAGCTAGCGTGTGTGAGGGGCGTGGCTAAAGCTAGCGTGTGTGAGGGGCGTGGCTAAAGCTAGCGTGTGTGAGGGGCGTGGCTAAAGCTAGCGTGTGTGAGGGGCGTGGCTAAAGCTAGCGTGTGTGAGGGGCGTGGCTCATGTCAGACGCTTTATGAGCTGGAAATATCAGATTGTGGCTCTGGACAAAACGAGTGCCATAAACGGGAAACAGCTGTTGCTAACGTGCTACGCTAGCTTTGTAAGTAAGTACATTTTATTTCTATAGCACCTTTCACAGACAGAGGTCACAAAGTGCTTCACAAAAACACAGAATAAAACAATAAAAACACAAAAAACTTACAGTGAACAATACATATACAACAATATACAGTCAAATCAGTCCCTAAAACAAGTGCATTTAAAAGGCTTGACTAAATAAAAAGGTTTTAAGCTGACCCTTAAAAGCAGTAACTGAGTCCAGCGACCGTAGGGGGAACGGAAGATCGTTCCAGAGTCTGGGGGCAACAGCCTGGAAGGATCTGTCTCCTCTGGTCCCAAAACGGGTGCGTGTTGCTAACGTGCTGTGCTAGCTTTGTGTTGCTAACGTGCTGTGCTAGCTTTGTGTTGCTAACGTGCTTTGATAAACAGGAAACGGCTTCTTCAGTCCAGGGGTCGGGCTTCTCCTTTTATTTTGGGAGCGAGGTCGAGCAGGGGGAACATGCGGGGGACACGGGCGCCGCCATGTTTGTTGTGATGACTGGGCGTGTTTCAATCCCAGAATGCATTGCGTAAGTCAAATTTAAATCAAGTCACACCGTGATAGAGAGTGACCAATAGGGCTGGGGATCGTGGCCAATTTCCTAAATCGATTTGATTTCGATTCATAACGTCCTGAATCGATTCATCACGATTGGATTGAATCTGCTCTTAAATAATGAAAATGGCTCAATTGTGTTACAAAATACAAATGTACTTTGTTTTCTTTTCACCATAAACAGGTTTTAAGTGCAAACTTGTAAATTGGACAGTTTAAACTTCAGCTGTAACAAAACTCTCTAAAGTAGTTTTTAGAGCTGTTTGTGAGGCTCAGTTCAGTGAGACCTGCACCAGCCACTGTCTGTAGTGTTGTCCTCACCCCTGTGTGGCCCCCACCCCTGTGTGGCCCCCACTCCTGTGTGGCCCCCACTCCTGTGTGGCACCCACCCCTGTGTGGCCCCCACCCCTGTGTGGCCCCCACCCCTGTGTGGCCCCCACCCCTGTGTGGCCCCCACTCCTGTGTGGCCCCCCCAGCCCTGTGTGGCCCCCCCAGCCCTGTGTGGCCCCCCCAGCCCTGTATGGCCCCCCCACTCCTTGTGGCCCCCGTCAACATATTAGCTATATTATTAGGGAGTGTCTACAGAGCCGCAGCCGAAACTGCCATGTTGTTTTGTGCCGCGGCTCCTGAAACTGCTGGTCCATTTGACCACGCCGCGGCTCTGCAGCACGGGTCATATTAGCGGCGTGGCTCGTCAGGAGTACGGGCGTAAATCTTTGCAGGTGAAAGTTGCGACGGCCTCTGTCATCGTTATGACCAGCAGAGAATCGTCTGGTCCTGTTGGTGATTCCCTCAGTTTCATTTGTTTTGCTGGACGGCTGTTTTCGGAAGCTAACGTTAGCGTAACGTGGTAATACTGGTCATGTGGTTTCTGAGGTTTGTAGTATTTCTACCAGAACTGACCTGCGCTTCAGATTTAACAAACCACTTTGGTTTGATCGGCTGCACCTGCACAAGACTGCTGCACCTGCACAAGACTGCTGCACCTGCACAAGACTGCTGCACCTGCACAAGACTGCTGCACCTGCACAAGACGTCTGCACCTGCACAAGACGTCTGCACCTGCACAAGACTGCTGCACCTGCACAAGACTGCTGCACCTGCACAAGACGGCTGCACCTGCACAAGACTGCTGCACCTGCACAAGACTGCTGCACCTGCACAAGACGGCTGCACCTGCACAAGACTGCTGCACCTGCACAAGACTGCTGCACCTGCACAAGACGGCTGCACCTGCACAAGACTGCTGCACCTGCACAAGACTGCTGCACCTGCACAAGACTGCTGCACCTGCACAAGACTGCTGCACCTGCACAAGACTGCTGCACCTGCACAAGACGGCTGCACCTGCACAAGACGGCTGCACCTGCACAAGACTGCTGCACCTGCACAAGACTGCTGCACCTGCACAAGACTGCTGCACCTGCACAAGACTGCTGCACCTGCACAAGACGGCTGCACCTGCACAAGACTGCTGCACCTGCACAAGACTGCTGCACCTGCACAAGACTGCTGCACCTGCACAAGACTGCTGCACCTGCACAAGACGGCTGCACCTGCACAAGACGGCTGCACCTGCACAAGACTGCTGCACCTGCACAAGACTGCTGCACCTGCACAAGACTGCTGCACCTGCACAAGACTGCTGCACCTGCACAAGACTGCTGCACCTGCACAAGACGGCTGCACCTGCACAAGACTGCTGCACCTGCACAAGACTGCTGCACCTGCACAAGACTGCTGCACCTGCACAAGACGGCTGCACCTGCACAAGACTGCTGCACCTGCACAAGACTACTGCACCTGCACAAGACTACTGCACAAGACTGCTGCACCTGCACAAGACTACTGCACCTGCACAAGACTGCTGCACCTGCACAAGACTACTGCACCTGCACAAGACTGCTGCACCTGCACAAGACTACTGCACCTGCACAAGACTACTGCACCTGCACAAGACTGCTGCACCTGCACAAGACGGCTGCACCTGCACAAGACTGCTGCACCTGCACAAGACTACTGCACCTGCACAAGACTGCTGCACCTGCACAAGACTGCTGCACCTGCACAAGACTGCTGCACCTGCACAAGACGGCTGCACCTGCACAAGACGGCTGCACCTGCACAAGACTGCTGCACCTGCACAAGACTACTGCACCTGCACAAGACTACTGCACAAGACTGCTGCACCTGCACAAGACAACTGCACCTGCACAAGACTGCTGCACCTGCACAAGACGACTGCACCTGCACAAGACTGCTGCACCTGCACAAGACTACTGCACCTGCACAAGACTACTGCACAAGACTGCTGCACCTGCACAAGACAACTGCACCTGCACAAGACTGCTGCACCTGCACAAGACGACTGGGGAAAAATCGATCTCATGCCGTATGAATCGATATTGCAACATTTTAATGACAATGATCAAAAATCGATTAAATCAATTTTTTTGCCCAGCCCTAGTGACCAACTTGTAAAAGGGAAAATCGTTTCTGTTTTGTTGCAGTCGCACGTGGAGGTCGTGCGGTGCGTTTTCAGTCCTTTGGGATTGGATAAGTTCAATAACGTGATACAAATATTTGACACGGCGATTTAGGAAAGATCGGCGAAATAATTGAAAAATAAAAGATTTAGAAGTTTTTTTTCAGTCGGCGAGTTTCACACCGGGTCGGTCGGGTCACGGCGAACAGCCTGATTTAATATCATATCATAATCATGTCATATCATAATCATGTCATATCATAATCATGTCATATCATAATCATGTCATATCATAATCATGTCTTATCATAATCATGTCTTATCATAATCATGTCATATCATCATCATGTCATATCATAATCATGTCTTATCATAATCATGTCTTATCATAATCATGTCTTATCATAATCATGTCTTATCATAATCATGTCATATCATCATCCTGTCTTATCATAATCATGTCATATCATCATCATGTCATATCATAATCATGTCTTATCATAATCATGTCTTATCATAATCATGTCTTATCATAATCATGTCATATCATAACCATGTCATATCATAATCATGTCATATCATAACCATGTCATATCATAATCATGTCATATCATAACCATGTCATATCATAACCATGTCATATCATCATCATGTCATATCATAATCATGTCTTATCATAATCATGTCTTATCAGAATCATGTCATATCATAATCATGTCTTATCATAATCATGTCATATCATCATCATGTCATATCATAATCATGTCATATCATCATCATGTCATATCATCATCATGTCTTATCATAATCATGTCTTATCATAATCATGTCATATCATCATCATGTCTTATCATAATCATGTCTTATCATAATCATGTCATATCATCATCATGTCATATCATAATCATGTCTTATCATAATCATGTCTTATCATAATCATGTCTTATCATAATCATGTCTTATCATAATCATGTCATATCATCATCCTGTCTTATCATAATCATGTCATATCATCATCATGTCATATCATAATCATGTCTTATCATAATCATGTCTTATCATAATCATGTCTTATCATAACCATGTCATATCATAATCATGTCATATCATAACCATGTCATATCATAATCATGTCATATCATAACCATGTCATATCATAATCATGTCATATCATAACCATGTCATATCATAACCATGTCATATCATCATCATGTCATATCATAATCATGTCTTATCATAATCATGTCTTATCAGAATCATGTCATATCATAATCATGTCTTATCATAATCATGTCATATCATCATCATGTCATATCATAATCATGTCATATCATAATCATGTCATATCATCATCATGTCATATCATAATCATGTCTTATCATAATCATGTCATATCATAATCATGTCATAATAATATCATATCTTGTGAAGGGTGAAATGCTAATGCTGCTGAATGTCTGTCCCGTTCTTTGAGTTCCTCCTCTGGCTCTGATCTCGGAGGAGCCGCCCTTTCTCAAACAAACGCTGATTCCACAAAACTCTGCACAGCTCCTGGGGCCCCCATGCTCTGCACAGCTCCAGGGGCCCCCACGCTCTGCACAGCTCCTGGGGCCCCCACGCTCTGCACAGCTCCTGGGGCCCCCACGCTCTGCACAGCTCCAGGGGCCCCCTGCGTGACCTTCTCTGCGTTCTCCCGTCGAGCTTGTTTCAAGAACAAACTCTAACGCTACATAATCGTGCTTCCGCTGGAGCGACTGATCCACCGTCACCTGCTCACTCGCCGTGCAGAAATACTCCACACTGATTGGCCGAAGCGTCACCACGACGACAGAAGCGTCTAAACTGTGTTAAATCCAGTGAATTAACTTGAAATTGCAGCTCGAAATCTAATATCACGAAGCTCTCGATCTTGAGCAGTAGGGGGCGTGGTCAGGAGAGGGCGTGGTCAGGAGAGGGCGTGGTCAGGAGAGGGCGTGGTCAGGAGGATTGTCCTTTTCTCTCACGTTTCCTCAGCTTCTCTTTGGTTCAGTCCTGAAGTGTCTCAGTCTGAAGGCTCTGGACCCAAAGTGGCCCCTGAGAGGTTCTAGCTCCCAAAGCGTCTGGCTCTTGGGCTCCAGGTGGACTTTAGCTCAGGGGGAGGAGCTCCACAGCACAGCCAGATGATTGGACCAGAGAGAGCGTGTGCTTGGCCGGTGGCGCAGTGGTTCAGGGCGTGGCACACATGTAGTTGCTGCCACCGTGGCGTCAAATTAGGATTTACAAGGAGGAGCCAGACATATCTCATCTCCTGGGATTCACGGTGATGGAGAAACTTGAGCACTTGCCACGCTCATTTTGAATAAAACCTGCTCTAACTCTGTCCTCCGTCTCTCCTCCAGGATCCAGGCGAAGACCCGAGAGCTGCGCGAGCGTCAGGCCAGAGAGAGAGACTACGCCGAGATCCTGGACCTGCCCAGGTCTCCGCACAGGCCGTCCCAGGAGGAGCACCTTTACGCCGGGCTGAACGCTTTGAGCAGCCCCTCTTACGGCCCCATGGAGGATTATCAGCACCACAGTCTCTCGCCCCAGCACCAGAGTCTCTCGCCCCAGCACCACAGTCTCTCGCCCCAGCACCAGTCCCTCTCGCCCCAGCACCAGTCCCTCTCGCCCCAGCACCAGTCCCTCTCGCCCCAGCACCAGTCTCTCTCGCCCCAGCATCAGTCTCTCTCGCCCCAGCACCAGAGTCTCTCGCCCCAGCACCAGAGTCTCTCGCCCCAGCACCAGAGTCTCTCGCCCCAGCACCAGAGTCTCTCGCCCCAGCACCAGAGTCTCTCGCCCCAGCACCAGAGTCTCTCTCCCCAGCACCAGCACCAGCACCAGTCTCTCTCGCCCCAGCACCAGCACCACCTCTCTGACTCTGCCTACACACAAGTGAGCAGGGGCCGTGTGGAAAGACCTCCCTCTGCAGACAGGTAGGACATGAAGACACGAGACATCCACACGAGACACGATGGCGAGAGTTTCTAAAACGTTTTCTTCCGGCTGAATACGTTGTAATACATAGGCCAGGCTCCTTGGTGGCGCTGTTGTTGCTAAATACTGCAGGTGGTTGTTCACAGCGTAACAGCGTCGTCTTTGCTCTCTGGGAACTGGTTTCAAAAAGTCCAGGTGGGAGATCCCGGAAGCGCCCGCGCCGCGTGGATAAGCCCGTTTCAGACAGGAAGTTTAGCGTTGTGTGGGCGGGGCCTGAAGACCTAAACGTCATTTCAAATATGTGGAAGTCGTGTAAATGTTGTGATGATTGACGGCTTTTTGAATTGACCTTTCACCTTTGCAGAATGGAAACATTTGTCACATACGAGACTCAACACAGAAAGTCTAATGGCATTTGTCCTGGTCAGTGCTGGTCACCTGATGGTTCATGGTTCATGTCAGTATGGAAGGGTCCGTTTGACTCCAGTTTGTGGTGGACTTACTCCCCCTGGTTTAGACCTGGTTTAGTCCTGGTTTAGTCCTGGTTTAGTCCTGGTTTCACCTGGAATCACATGAGAAAATGCCCCTCCCCCTCTGACTCTCTCTTTTCTCATTTTTGTCCTTCTTCCCTTTATTATGCCAGTTCTCTTCTCTCTCTTCTGAGGAGGTTGTGTTTGCACATTGTTTGGACCAGAGTGTTAGCATTAGTGTTAGCATAAATGTTAGCAGTAGTGTTAGCATTAGTGTTAGCATAAGTGTTAGCATTAGTGTTAGCATTAGTGTTAGCATAAGTGTTAGCATTAGTGTTATCATTAGTGTTAGCATTAGTGTTAGCATTAGTGTTAGCATTAGTGTTAGCATTAGTGTTAGCATTAGTGTTAGCATAAGTGTTAGCAGTAGTGTTAGCATTAGTGTTAGCATTAGTGTTAGCATTAGTGTTAGCATTAGTGTTAGCATAAGTGTTAGCAGTAGTGTTAGCAGTAGTGTTAGCAGTAGTGTTAGCATAAGTGTTGGCATTAGTGTTAGCATTAGTGTTAGCATAAGTGTTAGCATAAGTGTTAGCATAAGTGTTAGCATAAGTGTTAGCATAAGTGTTAGCATAAGTGTTAGCATAAGCGTTAGCGTTAGTCTTAGCATTAGTCTTAGCAGTAGTGTTAGCAGTAGTGTTAGCAGTAGCGTTAGCGTTAACATCTGGGAGGCTGAGAAAGTGTGATCTGTGATCACTTAAGTCTGTTTTGGGAAAGTGTTTTATTGGCTTCCTGGGGGGGCGGGACACCTGTGGGACTCGTCTTTCTCCTTTAAGGCTGGTGGTGTTTTAGTCCTCTGACCTCTGACCTCAGACAGACCCGGTCTTCAGGTCCAAAATTTACCGTGAACCTTCCAAATCGGACCATAAAAGACCCATTGTGAGGTCATCTATTTCCTCCCCTCTGATTGGTCCATAGCCTCAGGGCGTCGTCATGTGACCTAAAGATGGAATTGAGTCTTGGTCTGAACTGAACTGAGACTCTGCAGGTCTAAACCAGGTCTAAACCAGGTCTAAACCAGGTCTAAACCAGGTCTAAACCAGGTCTAAACCAGGACTAAACCAGGTCTAAACCAGGACTAAACCAGGTCTAAACCAGGACTAAACCAGGTCTAAACCAGGACTAAACCAGGTCTAAACCTGGACTAAACCAGGTCTAAACCAGGTCTAAACCAGGTCTAAACCAGGTCTAAACCAGGACTAAACCAGGTCTAAACCAGGACTAAACCAGGTCTAAACCTGGACTAAATCAGGTCTAAACCAGGTCTAAACCAGGTCTAAACCAGGTCTAAACCAGGACTAAACCAGGTCTAAACCAGGTCTAAACCAGGACTAAACCAGGTCTAAACCAGGACTAAACCAGGTCTAAACCAGGACTAAACCAGGTCTAAACCAGGACTAAACCAGGTCTAAACCTGGACTAAACCAGGTCTAAACCAGGTCTAAACCAGGTCTAAACCAGGTCTAAACCAGGACTAAACCAGGTCTAAACCAGGACTAAACCAGGACTAAACCAGGTCTAAACCTGGACTAAATCAGGTCTAAACCAGGTCTAAACCAGGTCTAAACCAGGACTAAACCAGGACTAAACCAGGACTAAACCAGGTCTAAACCTGGACTAAACCAGGTCTAAACCAGGTCTAAACCAGGTCTAAACCAGGTCTAAACCAGGACTAAACCAGGTCTAAACCAGGACTAAACCAGGTCTAAACCAGGTCTAAACCAGGTCTAAACCTGGACTAAACCAGGTCTAAACCAGGTCTAAACCAGGTCTAAACCAGGTCTTAACCAGGTCTTAACCAGGTCTAAACCAGGTCTAAACCAGGTCTAAACCAGGTCTAAACCAGGTCTAAACCAGGACTAAACCAGGTCTAAACCAGGTCTAAACCAGGACTAAACCAGGTCTAAACCAGGACTAAACCAGGACTAAACCAGGTCTAAACCAGGTCTAAACCAGGACTAAACCAGGTCTAAACCAGGACTAAACCAGGTCTAAACCAGGACTAAACCAGGTCTTAACCAGGTCTAAACCAGGACTAAACCAGGTCTAAACCAGGACTAAACCAGGTCTAAACCAGGACGAAACCAGGACTAAACCAGGTCTAAACCAGGACGAAACCAGGACGAAACCAGGTCTAAACCAGGACTAAACCAGGACTAAACCAGGTCTAAACCAGGTCTAAACCAGGACTAAACCAGGTCTAAACCAGGACTAAACCAGGTCTAAACCAGGTCTAAACCAGGTCTAAACCAGGACTAAACCAGGTCTAAACCAGGACTAAACCAGGTCTAAACCAGGACTAAACCAGGTCTAAACCAGGTCTAAACCAGGTCTAAACCAGGACTAAACCAGGACTAAACCAGGTCTAAACCAGGACTAAACCAGGTCTAAACCAGGTCTAAACCAGGTCTAAACCAGGACTAAACCAGGACTAAACCAGGTCTAAACCAGGTCTAAACCAGGACTAAACCAGGTCTAAACCAGGTCTAAACCAGGTCTAAACCAGGTCTAAACCAGGACTAAACCAGGACTAAACCAGGTCTAAACCAGGTCTAAACCAGGTCTAAACCAGGTCTAAACCAGGACTAAACCAGGTCTAAACCAGGACTAAACCAGGACTAAACCAGGTCTAAACCAGGTCTAAACCAGGACTAAACCAGGTCTAAACCAGGACTAAACCAGGACTAAACCAGGACTAAACCAGGTCTAAACCAGGACTAAACCAGGTCTAAACCAGGTCTAAACCAGGACTAAACCAGGTCTAAACCAGGTCTAAACCAGGACTAAACCAGGTCTAAACCAGGTCTAAACCAGGTCTAAACCAGGTCTAAACCAGGACTAAACCAGGACTAAACCAGGACTAAACCAGGACTAAACCAGGACTAAACCAGGTCTAAACCAGGTCTAAACCAGGACTAAACCAGGTCTAAACCAGGACTAAACCAGGACTAACCAAGACTAAACCAGGTCTAAACCAGGTCTAAACCAGGTCTAAACCAGGTCTAAACCAGGACTAAACCAGGTCTAAACCAGGACTAAACCAGGTCTAAACCAGGACTAAACCAGGACTAAACCAGGACTAAACCAGGACTATACCAGGACTAAACCAGGTCTAAACCAGGACTAAACCAGGACTAAACCAGGTCTAAACCAGGTCTAAACCAGGTCTATACCAGGTCTATACCAGGACTGAACCAGGACTGAACCAGGACTGAACCAGGACTGAACCAGGTCTGAACCAGGTCTGAACCAGGACTAAACCAGGACTAAACCAGGTCTGAACCAGGTCTGAACCAGGACTAAACCAGGACTAAACCAGGACTAAACCAGGTCTAAACCAGGTCTAAACCAGGACTATACCAGGACTAAACCAGGACTAAACCAGGTCTAAACCAGGTCTAAACCAGGACTAAAGCAGGATTAAAGCAGGTCTAAAGCAGGACTAAAGCAGGACTAAAGCAGGACTAAACCAGGTCTATACCAGGACTATACCAGGACTATACCAGGACTATACCAGGACTATACCAGGACTAAACCTGGACTAAACCTGTAGCGCAGTAACGCTTCACATAAATGTAAATTGGGTGTAATTGGTGCCTTTTGTTCTGCAGGTGTTTTGCATTTTAACCGTTATCGACTCGATAACGTTTCGCTCTGGCGCCGCTTCTGTTTCATTGACTCGTATTATTGATCGAGCGGAGCTGAACCAGGATGAAGTGTTCAGATAATGGGCTTTATTTAAAACGCTTAAGGACTTTTAGTGCAGTTCACAAACACAGAGCTTCACCACTTTGAGAACGACCAGTTTCAAATGACAGCAAGTAGAATCCCTCTGTGACGTCATCAGTGTGACGTCATCAGTGTGACGTCATCAGTGTGACGTCATCAGTGTGACGTCATCAGTGTGACGTCATCAGTGTGATGTCATCAGTGTGATGTCATCAGTGTGTGTCGTTTGTGTGGAGTTTTGCTCTTGTTTACAGTCTGGTTGCTATGGTAACTGCTGTGGAATCACCTCTACCTGTGTCATATTTGTGCTCGCGTCCAACCAGGAAGTACAATTATAAACTATAAACTACACAAACGGACACAATGTTTAGTCAAATCTGAAATATGATTGTTTTAGTCGAGGTTTGAGTTTGATGGACAGACACGGGCAGAAGATGCAAACTCCACACAGAATCTGCCCTAGCTCCTCCCCCTGGCGCCGCCGCTCGTGTGAACTCTCATTTAAACGGTTCTGGTTGAACTCGTTTATCGCGACACACGAGTCATCTGCGAGAAGCGGCTCCAGTCTGAGCTCAGGGCAGCGCCACAGTCACACGTTAGCACAAAAGCAGCAGCACACGGGTAGTCATGGAAACGTGCCGACTCTGAGCTAATAATGTGGCAGTTAGAAAAATACAGTTTTGGATATTAATATTTATTTTTTAAATAGCGAGTAAGTTTCACGTTCAAACGACCGTCACAAAGAGAACATCTGGAGACGAGGTTCTTCTGCTCCGTTTGATTTATAACACGTCGACTAAATGAACCACAGACGATTGTTTTTGTCTCCTTCGATCGAGATAAATGATATTATTATTTATGGTGCATCCGTGAGGACGTCACGCGTGTTCAGAGCTCTGGACGAGGCCGTGAGTGATTAGAATCATATTTGTGTCATTTTCCTCCTTCAAAAGAGGATCAGTGCTGCTCGTTTGTCCAGATGAAAGTTCTCGTCCAGAACCTCTGACCGGCTGCTCTGTCCTCTCATTATCCTCCATTAGAGCTACTCAGAATGCGACAGAGAGGTCATCAAACACGCTTCGAACGCGCCTCAAACGCGCCTCAAACACGCCTCAAACATGCTTTAAACACGCCTCAAACACGCCTCAATCACGCTTCGAAAGCGCCTCAAACGCGCCTCAAACACGCCTCAAACACGCTTTAAACACGCCTCAAACACGCCTCAATCACGCCTCAAACACGCTTCAAAAATGCCTCAAACACGCCTCAAACACGCTTCAAACACGCCTCAAACACGCCTCAAACGCGCCTCAAATGCGCTTCAAACGCGCTTCTAACGCGCTTCTAACGCGCCTCAAACGCGCACGCGCTTTAAACGCGCCTCAAACGCGCACGCGCCTCAAACGCGCCTCAAACACGCCTCACACGCTTCAAACACACCTTAAACGCGCTTCAAACACGCCTCAAACGCGCCTCAAACACGCCTCAAACACGCCTCAAACACGCTTCAAACACGCCTCAAACGCGCCTCAAACGCGCCTCAAACGCGCCTCAAACATGCCTCAACCACGTCTCAAACACGCTTCAAACACGCCTCAAACACGCCTCAAACACGCTTCAAACACGCCTCAAACACGCCTCAAACATGCTTCAAACACGCCTCAAACGCGCACGCGCCTCAAACGCGCCTCAAACACGCCTCAAACAGGCTTCGAACACGCCTCAAACATGCTTCAAACACGCCTCAAACACTTCTCAAACACTTCTCAAACACGCCTCAAACACGCTTCAAACGCACCTCAAACGCGCCTCAAACGCGCTTCAAACGCGCCTCAAACGCGCTTCAAACGCGCTTCAAACGCGCCTCAAACGCGCCTCAAACACGCTTTAAACACGCTTTAAACACGCCTCAAACACGCCTCAATCACGCCTCAAACACGCTTCAAAAATGCCTCAAACACGCCTCAAACACGCCTCAAACGCGCTTCAAACGCGCCTCAAACGCGCACGCGCCTCAAACGCGCCTCAAACACGCCTCAAACACGCCTCAAACACGCCTCAAACACGCTTCAAACACACCTCAAACGCGCTTCAAACGCGCCTCAAACGCGCTTCAAACGCGCCTCAAACACGCTTCAAACACGCCTCAAACACGCTTCAAACGCGCCTCAAACGCGCCTCAAACACGCCTCAAACACGCCTCAAACACGCCTCAAACACGCTTCAAACATGCCTCAACCACGTCTCAAACACGCTTCAAACACGCCTCAAACACGCCTCAAACACGCCTCAAACACGCCTCAAACACGCTTCAAACACGCCTCAAACACACCACAAACATGCTTCAAACGCGCTTCAAACGCGCTTCAAACACGCCTCAAACGCGCACGCGCCTCAAACGCGCCTCAAACACGCCTCAAACACGCCTCAAACAGGCTTCGAACACGCCTCAAACACGCTTCAAACACGCCTCAAACACGCCTCAAACACTTCTCAAACACTTCTCAAACACGCCTCAAACACGCTTCAAACGCACCTCAAACGCGCCTCAAACGCGCTTCAAACGCGCCTCAAACGCGCTTCAAACGCGCCTATAACGCGCCTCAAACAACGCGCTCCAAACACGCTTCAAACACGCCTCAAACACGCTTTAAACGCGCCTCAAACAGCGCGCTTCAAACGCGCCTCAAACAACGCGCCTCAAACGCGCTTCAAACACGCCTCGAACACGCTTTAAACGCGCCTCAAACACGCATCAAACACGCCTCAAACAACGCGCCTCAAACACGCTTCAAACGCGCCTCTAACGCGCCTAAAACGCGCCCCAAACGCGCCTCAAACACACCTCAAACACGCCTCAAACGCGCTTCAAACGCGCCTCAAACGCGCCTCAAACGCGTTTCATACACGCCTCAAACACGCTTAAAACACGCCTCAAACACGCTTCAAAAATGCCTCAAACACGCCTCAAACACGCCTCAAACACGCTTCAAACACGCCTCAAACACGCCTCAAACAGGCTTCGAACACGCCTCAAACATGCTTCAAACACGCCTCAAACACGCCTCAAACACTTCTCAAACATTTCTCAAACACGCCTCAAACACGCTTCAAACGCACCTCAAACGCGCCTCAAACGCGCTTCAAACGCGCCTCAAACGCGCCTCAAACGCGCTTCAAACGCGCCTCAAACGCGCCTCAAACAACGCGCTTCAAACACGCTTCAAATGCGCCTCAAACAACGCGCCTCAAACACGCTTCAAACGCGCCCCAAACGCGCTTCAAACACGCTTGAAACGCGTCTCTAACGCGCCTCAAACGCGTTTCAAACACGCCTCAAACACGCTTCAAACACGCCTCAAACACGCCTCAAACACGCCTCAAACACGCCTCAAACGCGCTTCAAACGCGTTTCAAACACGCCTCAAACGCGTTTCAAACACGCCTCAAACACGCTTCAAACACGCCTCAAACACGCCTCAAACACGCTTCAAAAATGCCTCAAACACGCCTCAAACACGCCTCAAACACGCCTCAAACGCGCTTCAAACGCGCCTCAGACGCGCCTCAGACGCGCCTCAAACGCGCCTCAAACGCGCTTCAAACGCGCCTCAAACGCGCTTCAAACGCGCCTCAAACGCGCTCAAACGCGCTTCAAACGCGCCTCTAACGCGCTTTAAACGCGCCTCAAACGCGCACGCGCCTCAAACGCGCACGCGCCTCAAACGCGCCTCAAACACGCCTCAAACACGCTTCAAACACACCTCAAACGCGCCTCAAACGCGCCTCAAACACGCTTCAAACACGCCTCAACCACGTCTCAAACACGCTTCAAACACGCCTCAAACACGCCTCAAACACGCCTCAAACACACCTCAAACGCGCTTCAAACACGCTTCAAACGCGCCTCAAACGCGCCTCAAACGCGCCTCAAACGCGCTTCAAACGCGCTTCAAACGCGCCTCAAACGCGCTTCAAACGCGCTTCAAACGCGCTTCAAACGCGCTTCAAACGCGCCTCTAACGCGCCTCAAACGCGCACGCGCCTCAAACACGCCTCAAACACGCCTCAAACACGCCTCAAACGCGCTTCAAACGCGCCTCAAACACGCCTCAAACACGCCTCAAACACGCTTCAAACACGCCTCAAACACGCTTCAAACGCGCCTCAAACGCGCACGCGCCTCAAACGCGCCTCAAACACGCCTCAAACACGTCTCAAACACGCTTCAAACACGCCTCAACCACGTCTCAAACACGCCTCAAACACGCCTCAAACACGCTTCAAACACGCCTCAAACACACCTCAAACGCGCTTCAAACGCGCTTCAAACGCGCCGCAAACGCGCCTCAAACGCGCCTCAAACAACGCGCTTCAAACACGCTTCAAATGCGCCTCAAACACGCTTTAAACGCGCCTCAAACACGCCTCAAACAACGCGCCTCAAACACGCTTCAAACGCGCCTCTAACGCGCCTCAAACGCGCACGCGCCTCAAACGCGCCTCAAACGCGCCTCAAACACACCTCAAACACGCCTCAAACGCGCTTCAAACGCGCTTCAAACGCGCCTCAAACGCGCCTTAAACGCACTTCAAACGCACTTCAAACGCGCTTCAAACACGCCACAAACGCGCTTCAAACACGCTTTAAACGCGTCCCTAACGCGCCTCAAACACACCTCAAACGCGCTTCAAACGCGCCTCAAACGCGCCTCAAACGCGCTTCAAACACGCCTCAAACACGCTTCAAACACGCCTCAAACACGCCTCAAACACGCTTCAAACGCGCCTCAAACACGCCTCAAACATGCTTAAACACGCTCAAACACGCCTCAAACACGCTTAAAACACGCCTCAAACACTTCTCAAACACGCCTCAAACACGCCACAAACACGCTTCAACCACGCCTCAAACGCGTCTCAAACACGCCTCAAACACGCTTCAAACACTCTTAAAACACTTCTCAAACATGCCTCAAACACGCCTCAAACACGCTTCAACCGCGCCTCAAACGCGCCTCAAACACGCCTCAAACACGCTTCAAACACGCTTAAAACACTTCTCAAACATGCCTCAAACATGCCTCAAACACGCCTCAAACATGCCTCAAACACTTCTCAAACATGCCTCAAACACGCCTCAAACACGCTTCAAACACGCCTCAAACGCGCTTCAAACGCGCTTCAAACACGCCTCAAACACGCTTCAAACGCGCCTCAAACGCGCCTCAAACACACCTCAAACGGGCTTCGAACACGCCTCAAACATGCTTCAAACACGCCTAAACACTTCTCAAACACGCCTCAAACACTTCTCAAACACTTCTCAAACACGTCTCAAACACGCTTCAAACGCACCTCAAACGCGCCTCAAACGCGCTTCAAACGCGCTTCAAACGCGCCGCAAACGCGCCTCAAACGCGCCTCAAACAACGCGCTTCAAACACGCTTCAAACACGCTTCAAATGCGCCTCAAACACGCTTTAAACGCGCCTCAAACACGCATCAAACACGCCTCAAACAACGCGCCTCAAACACGCTTCAAACGCGCCTCTAACGCGCCTAAAACGCACTTCAAACGCGCTTCAAACGCGCCTCAAACACGCTTCAAACGCGCCTCTAACGCGCCTCAAACGCGCTTCAAACGCGCCTATAACGCGCCTCAAACAACGCTCTCCAAACACGCTTCAAACACGCCTCAAACACGCTTTAAACGCGCCTCAAACAGCGCGCTTCAAACGCGCCTCAAACAACGCGCCTCAAACGCGCTTCAAACACGCCTCGAACACGCTTTAAACGCGCTTCAAACACGCCTCAAACACGCCTCAAACACGCTTCAAACGCGCCTCAAACACGCCTCAAACACGCTTTAAACGCGCCTCAAACAGCGCGCTTCAAACGCGCCTCAAACAACGCGCCTCAAACGCGCTTCAAACACGCCTCGAACACGCTTTAAACGCGCCTCAAACACGCTTCAAACGCGCCTCTAACGCACCTCAAACACACCTCAAACACGCCTCAAACGCGCTTCAAACGCGCCTCAAACGCGCCTCAAACGCGCTTCAAACACGCCTCAAACACGCTTTAAACACGCCTCAAACACGCCTCAATCACGCCTCAAACACGCTTCAAAAATGCCTCAAACACGCCTCAAACACGTCTCAAACACGCCTCAAACACGCCTCAAACACGCCTCAAACAGGCTTCGAACACGCCTCAAACATGCTTCAAACACGCCTCAAACACGCCTCAAACACGCCACAAACACGCTTCAAACGCACCTCAAACGCGCCTCAAACGCGCTTCAAACGCGCCTCAAACGCGCTTCAAACGCGCCTCAAACGCGCCTCAAACAATGCGCTTCAAACACGCTTTAAATGCGCCTCAAACAACGCGCCTCAAACACGCTTCAAACGCGCCTCTAACGCGCCTCAAACGCACTTCAAACGCGCCTCAAACACGCTTCAAACGCGCCTCTAACGCGCCTCAAACGCGCTTCAAACGCGCCTATAACGCGCCTCAAACAACGCGCCCCAAACACGCTTCAAACATGCCTCAAACACGCCTCAAACACACCTCAAACGCGCCTCAAACACGCCTCAAACGCGCTTCAAACACGCCTCAAACGCGCTTCAAACGCGCCTCAAACACGCCTCAAACACGCCTCAAACACGCTTCAAACGCGCCTCAAACGCGCACGCGCCTCAAACGCGCCTCAAACACGCCTCAAAACACGCTTCAAACACGCCTCAACCACGTCTCAAACACGCTTCAAACACGCCTCAAACACGCCTCAAACACGCTTCAAACACGCCTCAAACACACCTCAAACACGCTTCAAACGCGCTTCAAACGCGCTTCAAACGCGCTTCAAACACGCCTCAAACGCGCACGCGCCTCAAACACTTCTCAAACACGCCTCAAACGCGCTTCAAACGCGCCTCAAACGCGCTTCAAACGCGCCTCAAACGCCCCTCAAACAACGCGCTTCAAACACGCTTCAAATGCGCCTCAAACAGCGCGCCTCAAACACGCTTCAAACGCGCCTCTAACGCGCCTCAAACGCACTTCAAACGCGCTTCAAACGCGCCTCAAACACGCTTCAAACGCGCCTCTAACGCGCCTCAAACGCGCTTCAAACGCGCCTATAACGCGCTTTAAACGCGCCTCAAACGCGCTTCAAACGCGCCTATAACGCGCTTTAAACGCGCATCAAACAACGCGCTCCAAACACGCTTCAAACACGCCTCAAACACGCTTTAAACGCGCCTCAAACAGCGCGCTTCAAACGCGCCTCAAACAAGGCGCCTCAAACGCGCTTCGAACACGCTTTAAACGCGCCTCAAACACGCATCAAACACGCCTCAAACGCGCCTCAAACGCGCCTATAACGCGCTTTAAACGCGCCTCAAACGCGCTTCAAACGCGCCTCAAACGCGCTTCAAACGCGCCTCAAACGACGCGCTTCAAACACGCTTTAAATGCGCCTCAAACAACGCGCCTCAAACGCACTTCAAACGCGCCTCAAACACGCTTCAAACGCGCCTCTAACGCGCCTCAAACGCGCTTCAAACGCGCCTCAAACACGCTTCAAACGCGCCTCTAACGCGCCTCAAACGCGCTTCAAACGCGCCTATAACGCGCCTCAAACAACGCGCCCCAAACACGCTTCAAACATGCCTCAAACACGCCTCAAACACACCTCAAACGCGCCTCAAACACGCCTCAAACGCGCTTCAAACACGCCTCAAACGCGCTTCAAACGCGCCTCAAACACGCCTCAAACACGCCTCAAACACGCCTCAAACACGCTTCAAACGCGCCTCAAACGCGCACGCGCCTCAAACGCGCCTCAAACACGCCTCAAAACACGCTTCAAACACGCCTCAACCACGTCTCAAACACGCTTCAAACACGCCTCAAACACGCCTCAAACACGCCTCAAACACGCCTCAAACACGCCTCAAACACGCTTCAAACACGCCTCAAACACACCTCAAACGCGCTTCAAACGCGCTTCAAACGCGCCGCAAACGCGCCTCAAACAACGCGCTTCAAACACGCTTCAAACACGCTTCAAATGCGCCTCAAACACGCTTTAAACGCGCCTCAAACACGCCTCAAACAACGCGCCTCAAACACGCTTCAAACGCGCCTCTAACGCGCCTCAAACGCGCACGCGCCTCAAACGCGCCTCAAACGCGCCTCAAACACACCTCAAACACGCCTCAAACGCGCTTCAAACGCGCTTCAAACGCGCCTCAAACGCGCCTCAAACGCACTTCAAACGCACTTCAAACGCGCTTCAAACACGCCACAAACGCGCTTCAAACACGCTTTAAACGCGTCCCTAACGCGCCTCAAACACACCTCAAACGCGCTTCAAACGCGCCTCAAACGCGCCTCAAACGCGCTTCAAACACGCCTCAAACACGCTTCAAACACGCCTCAAACACGCTTCAAACGCGCCTCAAACACGCCTCAAACATGCTTAAACACGCTCAAACACGCCTCAAACACGCTTAAAACACGCCTCAAACACTTCTCAAACACGCCTCAAACACGTCACAAACACGCTTCAACCACGCCTCAAACACGCTTCAAACACTCTTAAAACACTTCTCAAACATGCCTCAAACACGCCTCAAACACGCTTCAACCGCGCCTCAAACGCGCCTCAAACACGCCTCAAACACGCTTCAAACACGCTTAAAACACTTCTCAAACATGCCTCAAACATGCCTCAAACACTTCTCAAACATGCCTCAAACACGCATCAAACACGCTTCAAACACGCCTCAAACGCGCTTCAAACGCGCTTCAAACACGCCTCAAACACGCTTCAAACGCGCCTCAAACGCGCCTCAAACACGCCTCAAACGGGCTTCGAACACGCCTCAAACATGCTTCAAACACGCCTCAAACACTTCTCAAACACGCCTCAAACACTTCTCAAACACTTCTCAAACATGCCTCAAACACGCTTCAAACGCACCTCAAACGCGCCTCAAACGCGCTTCAAACGCGCTTCAAACGCGCCGCAAACGCGCCTCAAACGCGCCTCAAACACGCTTCAAATGCGCCTCAAACACGCTTTAAACGCGCCTCAAACACGCATCAAACACGCCTCAAACAACGCGCCTCAAACACGCTTCAAACGCGCCTCTAACGCGCCTAAAACGCACTTCAAACGCGCTTCAAACGCGCCTCAAACACGCTTCAAACGCGCCTCTAACGCGCCTCAAACGCGCTTCAAACGCGCCTATAACGCGCCTCAAACAACGCTCTCCAAACACGCTTCAAACACGCCTCAAACACGCTTTAAACGCGCCTCAAACAGCGCGCTTCAAACGCGCCTCAAACAACACGCCTCGAACACGCTTTAAACGCGCTTCAAACACGCCTCAAACACGCCTCAAACACGCTTCAAACGCGCCTCAAACACGCCTCAAACACGCTTTAAACGCGCCTCAAACAACGCGCCTCAAACGCGCTTCAAACACGCCTCGAACACGCTTTAAAAGCGCCTCAAACACGCTTCAAACGCGCCTCTAACGCACCTCAAACACACCTCAAACACGCCTCAAACGCGCTTCAAACGCGCCTCAAACGCGCCTCAAACGCGCTTCAAACACGCCTCAAACACGCTTTAAACACGCCTCAAACACGCCTCAATCACGCCTCAAACACGCTTCAAAAATGCCTCAAACACGCCTCAAACACGTCTCAAACACGCCTCAAACACGCTTCAAACACGCCTCAAACACGCCTCAAACAGGCTTCGAACACGCCTCAAACATGCTTCAAACACGCCTCAAACACGCCTCAAACATGCCTCAAACACGCTTCAAACGCACCTCAAACGCGCCTCAAACGCGCTTCAAACACACCTCAAACACGCCTCAAACGCGCTTCAAACGCGCTTCAAACGCGCCTCAAACACGCCTCAAACACACCTCAAACACACCTCAAACGCGCTTCAAACGCGCCTCAAACGCGCTTCAAACACGCCTCAAACACGCTTCAAACACCCCTCAAACACGCCTCAAACACGCTTCAAACGCGCCTCAAACATGCTTAAACACGCTCAAACACGCCTCAAACACGCTTAAAACACGCCTCAAACACTTCTCAAACACGCCTCAAACACGCCACAAACACGCTTCAACCACGCCTCAAACGCGTCTCAAACACGCCTCAAACACGCTTCAAACACTCTTAAAACACTTCTCAAACATGCCTCAAACACGCCTCAAACACGCTTCAACCGCGCCTCAAACGCGCCTCAAACACGCCTCAAACACGCTTCAAACACGCTTAAAACACTTCTCAAACATGCCTCAAACATGCCTCAAACACGCCTCAAACATGCCTCAAACACTTCTCAAACATGCCTCAAACACGCCTCAAACACGCTTCAAACACGCCTCAAACGCGCTTCAAACGCGCTTCAAACACGCCTCAAACACGCTTCAAACGCGCCTCAAACGCGCCTCAAACACGCCTCAAACGGGCTTCGAACACGCCTCAAACATGCTTCAAACACGCCTCAAACAATTCTCAAACACGCCTCAAACACTTCTCAAATACGCCTCAAACACGCTTCAAACGCACCTCAAACGCGCCTCAAACGCGCTTCAAACGCGCTTCAAACGCGCCGCAAACGCGCCTCAAACGCGCCTCAAACGCGCCTCAAACAACGCGCTTCAAACACGCTTCAAACACGCTTCAAATGCGCCTCAAACACGCTTTAAACGCGCCTCAAACACGCATCAAACACGCCTCAAACAACGCGCCTCAAACACGCTTCAAACGCGCCTCTAACGCGCCTAAAACGCACTTCAAACGCGCTTCAAACGCGCCTCAAACACGCTTCAAACGCGCCTCTAACGCGCCTCAAACGCGCTTCAAACGCGCCTATAACGCGCCTCAAACAACGCTCTCCAAACACGCTTCAAACACGCCTCAAACACACCTCAAACGCGCTTCAAACGCGCTTCAAACGCGCCGCAAACGCGCCTCAAACGCGCCTCAAACAACGCGCTTCAAACACGCTTCAAACACGCTTTAAATGCGCCTCAAACAACGCGCCTCAAACACGCTTCAAACGCGCCTCTAACGCGCCTCAAACGCACTTCAAACGCGCCTCAAACACGCTTCAAACGCGCCTCTAACGCGCCTCAAACGCGCTTCAAACGCGCCTATAACGCGCCTCAAACACGCTTCAAACATGCCTCAAACACGCCTCAAACACACCTCAAACGCGCCTCAAACACGCCTCAAACGCGCTTCAAACACGCCTCAAACGCGCTTCAAACGCGCCTCAAACACGCCTCAAACACGCCTCAAACACGCTTCAAACACGCCTCAAACGCGCACGCGCCTCAAACGCGCCTAAAACACGCTTCAAACACGCCTCAACCACGTCTCAAACACGCTTCAAACACGCCTCAAACACGCCTCAAACACGCCTCAAACACGCTTCAAACACGCCTCAAACACACCTCAAACGCGCTTCAAACGCGCTTCAAACGCGCTTCAAACGCGCTTCAAACACGCCTCAAACGCGCACGCGCCTCAAACACTTCTCAAACACGCCTCAAACGCGCTTCAAACGCGCCTCAAACGCGCTTCAAACGCGCTTCAAACGCGCCTCAAACGCGCCTCAAACGCCCCTCAAACAACGCGCTTCAAACACGCTTCAAATGCGCCTCAAACAGCGCGCCTCAAACACGCTTCAAACGCGCCTCTAACGCGCCTCAAACGCACTTCAAACGCGCTTCAAACGCGCCTCAAACACGCTTCAAACGCGCCTCTAACGCGCCTCAAACGCGCTTCAAACGCGCCTATAACGCGCTTTAAACGCGCCTCAAACGCGCTTCAAACGCGCCTATAACGCGCTTTAAACGCGCATCAAACAACGCGCTCCAAACACGCTTCAAACACGCCTCAAACACGCTTTAAACGCGCCTCAAACAGCGCGCTTCAAACGCGCCTCAAACAAGGCGCCTCAAACGCGCTTCGAACACGCTTTAAACGCGCCTCAAACACGCATCAAACACGCCTCAAACGCGCCTCAAACGCGCTTCAAACGCGCCTATAACGCGCTTTAAACGCGCCTCAAACGCGCTTCAAACGCGCCTCAAACGCGCTTCAAACGCGCCTCAAACGACGCGCTTCAAACACGCTTTAAATGCGCCTCAAACAACGCGCCTCAAACGCACTTCAAACGCGCCTCTAACGCGCCTCAAACGCGCTTCAAACGCGCCTCAAACACGCTTCAAACGCGCCTCTAACGCGCCTCAAACGCGCTTCAAACGCGCCTATAACGCGCCTCAAACAACGCGCCCCAAACACGCTTCAAACATGCCTCAAACACGCCTCAAACACACCTCAAACGCGCCTCAAACACGCCTCAAACGCGCTTCAAACACGCCTCAAACGCGCTTCAAACGCGCCTCAAACACGCCTCAAACACGCCTCAAACACGCCTCAAACACGCTTCAAACGCGCCTCAAACGCGCACGCGCCTCAAACGCGCCTCAAACACGCCTCAAAACACGCTTCAAACACGCCTCAACCACGTCTCAAACACGCTTCAAACACGCTTCAAACACGCCTCAAACACACCTCAAACACGCTTCAAACGCGCTTCAAACGCGCTTCAAACGCGCTTCAAACACGCCTCAAACGCGCACGCGCCTCAAAAGCGCCTCAAACGCGCATCAAACACGCCTCAAACGCGCCTCAAACGCGCTTCAAACGCGCCTATAACGCGCTTTAAACGCGCCTCAAACGCGCTTCAAACGCGCCTCAAACGCGCTTCAAACGCGCCTCAAACGCGCCTCAAACAACGCGCTTCAAACACGCTTTAAATGCGCCTCAAACAACGCGCCTCAAACACGCTTCAAACGCGCCTCTAACGCGCCACAAACGCACTTCAAACGCGCCTCAAACACGCTTCAAACGCGCCTCTAACGCGCCTCAAACGCGCTTCAAACGCGCCTATAACGTGCCTCAAACAACGCGCCCCAAACACGCTTCAAACATGCCTCAAACACGCCTCAAACACACCTCAAACGCGCCTCAAACACGCCTCAAACGCGCTTCAAACACGCCTCAAACGCGCTTCAAACGCGCCTCAAACACGCCTCAAACACGCCTCAAACGCGCCTCAAACACGCTTCAAACGCGCCTCAAACGCGCACGCGCCTCAAACGCGCCTCAAACACGCCTCAAACACGCTTCAAACACGCCTCAACCACGTCTCAAACACGCCTCAAACACGCCTCAAACACGCTTCAAACACGCCTCAAACACACCTCAAACGCGCTTCAAACGCGCTTCAAACGCGCTTCAAACACGCCTCAAACGCGCACGCGCCTCAAAAGCGCCTCAAACACGCCTCAAACAGGCTTGGAACACGCCTCAAACATGCTTCAAACACGCCTCAAACACTTCTCAAACACTTCTCAAACACGCTTCAAACACGCTTCAAACGCACCTCAAACGCGCCTCAAACGCGCTTCAAACGCGCCTCAAACGCGCTTCAAACGCGCTTCAA
The DNA here is from genome assembly GCF_026437365.1 of Eucyclogobius newberryi. NCBI lineage: Eukaryota > Metazoa > Chordata > Actinopteri > Gobiiformes > Gobiidae > Eucyclogobius > Eucyclogobius newberryi. The sequence continues at coordinate 1,169,336 of NW_027315746.1, read as the reverse complement.
ACGCGCTTCAAACGCGCCTCAAACGCGCCTCAAACGCGCTTCAAACGCGCCTATAACGCGCTTTAAACGCGCCTCAAACGCGCTTCAAACGCGCCTCAAACGCGCTTCAAACGCGCCTCAAACGACGCGCTTCAAACACGCTTTAAATGCGCCTCAAACAACGCGCCTCAAACGCACTTCAAACGCGCCTCTAACGCGCCTCAAACGCGCTTCAAACGCGCCTCAAACACGCTTCAAACGCGCCTCTAACGCGCCTCAAACGCGCTTCAAACGCGCCTATAACGCGCCTCAAACAACGCGCCCCAAACACGCTTCAAACATGCCTCAAACACGCCTCAAACACACCTCAAACGCGCCTCAAACACGCCTCAAACGCGCTTCAAACACGCCTCAAACGCGCTTCAAACGCGCCTCAAACACGCCTCAAACACGCCTCAAACACGCCTCAAACACGCTTCAAACGCGCCTCAAACGCGCACGCGCCTCAAACGCGCCTCAAACACGCCTCAAAACACGCTTCAAACACGCCTCAACCACGTCTCAAACACGCTTCAAACACGCCTCAAACACGCCTCAAACACGCCTCAAACACGCTTCAAACACGCCTCAAACACACCTCAAACACGCTTCAAACGCGCTTCAAACGCGCTTCAAACGCGCTTCAAACACGCCTCAAACGCGCACGCGCCTCAAAAGCGCCTCAAACGCGCATCAAACACGCCTCAAACGCGCCTCAAACGCGCTTCAAACGCGCCTATAACGCGCTTTAAACGCGCCTCAAACGCGCTTCAAACGCGCCTCAAACGCGCTTCAAACGCGCCTCAAACGCGCTTCAAACGCGCCTCAAACGCGCCTCAAACAACGCGCTTCAAACACGCTTTAAATGCGCCTCAAACAACGCGCCTCAAACACGCTTCAAACGCGCCTCTAACGCGCCACAAACGCACTTCAAACGCGCCTCAAACACGCTTCAAACGCGCCTCTAACGCGCCTCAAACGCGCTTCAAACGCGCCTATAACGTGCCTCAAACAACGCGCCCCAAACACGCTTCAAACATGCCTCAAACACGCCTCAAACACACCTCAAACGCGCCTCAAACACGCCTCAAACGCGCTTCAAACACGCCTCAAACGCGCTTCAAACGCGCCTCAAACACGCCTCAAACACGCCTCAAACGCGCCTCAAACACGCTTCAAACGCGCCTCAAACGCGCACGCGCCTCAAACGCGCCTCAAACACGCCTCAAACACGCTTCAAACACGCCTCAACCACGTCTCAAACACGCCTCAAACACGCCTCAAACACGCTTCAAACACGCCTCAAACACACCTCAAACGCGCTTCAAACGCGCTTCAAACGCGCTTCAAACACGCCTCAAACGCGCACGCGCCTCAAAAGCGCCTCAAACGCGCCTCAAACACGCCTCAAACAGGCTTGGAACACGCCTCAAACATGCTTCAAACACGCCTCAAACACTTCTCAAACACTTCTCAAACACGCTTCAAACACGCTTCAAACGCACCTCAAACGCGCCTCAAACGCGCTTCAAACGCGCCTCAAACGCGCTTCAAACGCGCTTCAAACGCGCTTCAAACGCGCCTCAAACGCGCCTCAAACGCCCCTCAAACAACGCGCTTCAAACACGCTTCAAATGCGCCTCAAACAACGCGCCTCAAACACGCTTCAAACGCGCCTCTAACGCGCCTCAAACGCACTTCAAACGCGCTTCAAACGCGCCTCAAACACGCTTCAAACGCGCCTCTAACGCGCCTCAAACGCGCTTCAAACGCGCCTATAACGCGCTTTAAACGCGCCTCAAACGCGCTTCAAACGCGCCTATAACGCGTTTGAAGCGCGCCTCAAACAACGCGCTCCAAACACGCTTCAAACACGCCTCAAACACGCTTTAAACGCGCCTCAAACAGCGCGCTTCAAACGCGCCTCAAACAAGGCGCCTCAAACGCGCTTCAAACACGCCTCGAACACGCTTTAAACGCGCCTCAAACACGCATCAAACACGCCTCAAACAACACGCCTCAAACACGCTTTAAACGCGCCTCTAACGCGCCTAAAACGCGCCCCAAACGCGCTTCAAACGCGCCTCTAACGCGCCTCAAACGCGCACGCGCCTCAAACGCGCCTCAAACACGCCTAAAACACGCTTCAAACACGCCTCAACCACGTCTCAAACACGCTTCAAACACGCCTCAAACACGCCTCAAACACGCCTCAAACACGCTTCAAACACGCCTCAAACACACCTCAAACACGCTTCAAACGCGCTTCAAACGCGCTTCAAACGCGCTTCAAACACGCCTCAAACGCGCACGCGCCTCAAACACTTCTCAAACACGCCTCAAACGCGCTTCAAACGCGCCTCAAACGCGCTTCAAACGCGCTTCAAACGCGCCTCAAACGCGCCTCAAACGCCCCTCAAACAACGCGCTTCAAACACGCTTCAAATGCGCCTCAAACAGCGCGCCTCAAACACGCTTCAAACGCGCCTCTAACGCGCCTCAAACGCACTTCAAACGCGCTTCAAACGCGCCTCAAACACGCTTCAAACGCGCCTCTAACGCGCCTCAAACGCGCTTCAAACGCGCCTATAACGCGCTTTAAACGCGCCTCAAACGCGCTTCAAACGCGCCTATAACGCGCTTTAAACGCGCATCAAACAACGCGCTCCAAACACGCTTCAAACACGCCTCAAACACGCTTTAAACGCGCCTCAAACAGCGCGCTTCAAACGCGCCTCAAACAAGGCGCCTCAAACGCGCTTCGAACACGCTTTAAACGCGCCTCAAACACGCATCAAACACGCCTCAAACGCGCCTCAAACGCGCTTCAAACGCGCCTATAACGCGCTTTAAACGCGCCTCAAACGCGCTTCAAACGTGCCTCAAACACGCCTCAAACACACCTCAAACGCGCCTCAAACACGCCTCAAACGCGCTTCAAACACGCCTCAAACGCGCTTCAAACGCGCCTCAAACACGCCTCAAACACGCCTCAAACACGCCTCAAACACGCTTCAAACGCGCCTCAAACGCGCACGCGCCTCAAACGCGCCTCAAACACGCCTCAAAACACGCTTCAAACACGCCTCAACCACGTCTCAAACACGCTTCAAACACGCCTCAAACACGCCTCAAACACGCCTCAAACACGCTTCAAACACGCCTCAAACACACCTCAAACACGCTTCAAACGCGCTTCAAACGCGCTTCAAACGCGCTTCAAACACGCCTCAAACGCGCACGCGCCTCAAAAGCGCCTCAAACGCGCATCAAACACGCCTCAAACGCGCCTCAAACGCGCTTCAAACGCGCCTATAACGCGCTTTAAACGCGCCTCAAACGCGCTTCAAACGCGCCTCAAACGCGCTTCAAACGCGCCTCAAACGCGCCTCAAACAACGCGCTTCAAACACGCTTTAAATGCGCCTCAAACAACGCGCCTCAAACACGCTTCAAACGCGCCTCTAACGCGCCACAAACGCACTTCAAACGCGCCTCAAACACGCTTCAAACGCGCCTCTAACGCGCCTCAAACGCGCTTCAAACGCGCCTATAACGTGCCTCAAACAACGCGCCCCAAACACGCTTCAAACATGCCTCAAACACGCCTCAAACACACCTCAAACGCGCCTCAAACACGCCTCAAACGCGCTTCAAACACGCCTCAAACGCGCTTCAAACGCGCCTCAAACACGCCTCAAACACGCCTCAAACGCGCCTCAAACACGCTTCAAACGCGCCTCAAACGCGCACGCGCCTCAAACGCGCCTCAAACACGCCTCAAACACGCTTCAAACACGCCTCAACCACGTCTCAAACACGCCTCAAACACGCCTCAAACACGCTTCAAACACGCCTCAAACACACCTCAAACGCGCTTCAAACGCGCTTCAAACACGCCTCAAACGCGCACGCGCCTCAAAAGCACCTCAAACGCGCCTCAAACACGCCTCAAACAGGCTTGGAACACGCCTCAAACATGCTTCAAACACGCCTCAAACACTTCTCAAACACTTCTCAAACACGCTTCAAACACGCTTCAAACGCACCTCAAACGCGCCTCAAACGCGCTTCAAACGCGCCTCAAACGCGCTTCAAACGCGCTTCAAACGCGCTTCAAACGCGCCTCAAACGCGCCTCAAACGCCCCTCAAACAACGCGCTTCAAACACGCTTCAAATGCGCCTCAAACAACGCGCCTCAAACACGCTTCAAACGCGCCTCTAACGCGCCTCAAACGCACTTCAAACGCGCTTCAAACGCGCCTCAAACACGCTTCAAACGCGCCTCTAACGCGCCTCAAACGCACTTCAAACGCGCCTATAACGCGCTTTAAACGCGCCTCAAACGCGCTTCAAACGCGCCTATAACGCGCTTTAAACGCGCATCAAACAACGCGCTCCAAACACGCTTCAAACACGCCTCAAACACGCTTTAAACGCGCCTCAAACAGCGCGCTTCAAACGCGCCTCAAACAAGGCGCCTCAAACGCGCTTCAAACACGCCTCGAACACGCTTTAAACGCGCCTCAAACACGCATCAAACACGCCTCAAACGCGCCTCAAACGCGCTTCAAACGCGCCTATAACGCGCTTTAAACGCGCCTCAAACGCGCTTCAAACGCGCCTATAACGCGCTTTAAGCGCGCCTCAAACAACGCGCTCCAAACACGCTTCAAACACGCCTCAAACACGCTTTAAACGCGCCTCAAACAGCGCGCTTCAAACGCGCCTCAAACAAGGCGCCTCAAACGCGCTTCAAACACGCCTCGAACACGCTTTAAACGCGCCTCAAACACGCATCAAACACGCCTCAAACAACACGCCTCAAACACGCTTTAAACGCGCCTCTAACGCGCCTAAAACGCGCCCCAAACGCGCTTCAAACGCGCCTCTAACGCGCCTCAAACGCGCACGCGCCTCAAACACGCTTCAAACACGCCTCAAACACACCTCAAACGCGCTTCAAACGCGCTTCAAACGCGCCTATAACGCGCTTTAAACGCGCCTCAAACGCGCTTCAAACGCGCCTATAACGCGCTTTAAGCGCGCCTCAAACAACGCGCTCCAAACACGCTTCAAACACGCCTCAAACACGCTTTAAACGCGCCTCAAACAGCGCGCTTCAAACGCGCCTCAAACAAGGCGCCTCAAACGCGCTTCAAACACGCCTCGAACACGCTTCAAACGCGCCTCAAACACGCCTCAAACAACACGCCTCAAACACGCTTTAAACGCGCCTCTAACGCGCCTAAAACGCGCCCCAAACGCGCTTCAAACGCGCCTCTAACGCGCCTCAAACGCGCACGCGCCTCAAACGCGCCTCAAACGCGCCTCAAACACGCCTCAAACACGCTTCAAACACGCCTCAAACACACCTCAAACGCGCTTCAAACACGCCTCAAACGCGCTTCAAACGCGCCTCAAACGCGCACGCGCCTTAAACGCGCATCAAACACGCTTCAAACACGCCTCAAACACGCCTCAAACACGCCTCAAACACGCCTCAAACACGCCTCAAACACGCTTCAAACGCGCCTCAAACGCGCACGCGCCTCAAACGCGCCTCAAACGCGCCTCAAACACGCCTCAAACACGCCTCAAACACGCCTCGAACAGGCTTCGAACACGCCTCAAACACGCCTCAAACACGCTTCAAACACTTCTCAAACACGCCTCAAACACGCTTCAAACGCGCCTCAAACGCGCTTCAAACGCGCCTCAAACGCGCCTCAAACAACGCGCTTCAAACACGCTTCAAACGCGCCTCAAACGCGCTTCAAACGCGCCTCAAACGCGCCTCAAACACGCCTCAAACACGCCTCAAACACGCCTCAAACACGCTTCAAACGCGCCTCAAACGCGCACGCGCCTCAAACGCGCCTCAAACACGCCTCAAGCACGCCTCAAACACGCTTCAAACACGCCTCAACCACGTCTCAAACACGCTTCAAACACGCCTCAAACACCCCTCAAACACGCCTCAAACACGCTTCAAACACGCCTCAAACACACCTCAAACACGCTTCAAACGCGCTTCAAACGCGCTTCAAACGCGCTTCAAACACGCCTCAAACGCGCACGCGCCTCAAAAGCGCCTCAAACGCGCCTCAAACACGCCTCAAACAGGCTTCGAACACGCCTCAAACATGCTTCAAACACGCCTCAAACACTTCTCAAACACTTCTCAAACACGCTTCAAACGCACCTCAAACGCGCCTCAAACGCGCTTCAAACGCGCCTCAAACGCGCTTCAAACGCGCTTCAAACGCGCTTCAAACGCGCCTCAAACGCGCCTCAAACGCCCCTCAAACAACGCGCTTCAAACACGCTTCAAATGCGCCTCAAACAACGCGCCTCAAACACGCTTCAAACGCGCCTCTAACGCGCCTCAAACGCACTTCAAACGCGCTTCAAACGCGCCTCAAACGCGCTTCAAACAACGCGCTCCAAACACGCTTCAAACACGCCTCAAACACGCTTTAAACGCGCGTCAAACAGCGCGCTTCAAACGCGCCTCAAACAAGGCGCCTCAAACGCGCTTCAAACACGCCTCGAACACGCTTTAAACGCGCCTCAAACACGCATCAAACACGCCTCAAACAACGCGCCTCAAACACGCTTCAAACGCGCCTCTAACGCGCCTCAAACGCACTTCAAACGCGCTTCAAACGCGCCTCAAACACGCTTCAAACGCGCCTCTAACGCGCCTCAAACGCGCTTCAAACGCGCCTATAACGCGCTTTAAACGCGCCTCAAACGCGCTTCAAACGCGCCTATAACGCGCTTTAAACGCGCATCAAACAACGCGCTCCAAACACGCTTCAAACACGCCTCAAACAGCGCGCTTCAAACGCGCCTCAAACAAGGCGCCTCAAACGCGCTTCAAACACGCCTCGAACACGCTTTAAACGCGCCTCAAACACGCCTCAAACGCGCCTCAAACGCGCTTCAAACGCGCCTATAACGCGCTTTAAACGCGCCTCAAACGCGCTTCAAACGCGCCTATAACGCGCTTTAAGCGCGCCTCAAACAACGCGCTCCAAACACGCTTCAAACACGCCTCAAACACGCTTTAAACGCGCCTCAAACAGCGCGCTTCAAACGCGCCTCAAACAAGGCGCCTCAAACGCGCTTCAAACACGCCTCGAACACGCTTTAAACGCGCCTCAAACACGCATCAAACACGCCTCAAACAACACGCCTCAAACACGCTTTAAACGCGCCTAAAACGCGCCCCAAACGCGCTTCAAACGCGCCTCTAACGCGCCTCAAACGCGCACGCGCCTCAAACGCGCCTCAAACGCGCCTCAAACACGCCTCAAACACGCTTCAAACACGCCTCAAACGCGCTTCAAACACGCCTCAAACGCGCTTCAAACGCGCCTCAAACGCGCACGCGCCTTAAACGCGCATCAAACACGCTTCAAACACGCCTCAAACACGCCTCAAACACGCCTCAAACACGCCTCAAACACGCCTCAAACACGCTTCAAACGCGCCTCAAACGCGCACGCGCCTCAAACGCGCCTCAAACGCGCCTCAAACACGCCTCAAACACGCCTCAAACACGCCTCGAACAGGCTTCGAACACGCCTCAAACACGCCTCAAACACGCTTCAAACACTTCTCAAACACGCCTCAAACACGCTTCAAACGCGCCTCAAACGCGCTTCAAACGCGCCTCAAACGCGCCTCAAACAACGCGCTTCAAACACGCTTCAAACGCGCCTCAAACGCGCTTCAAACGCGCCTCAAACGCGCCTCAAACACGCCTCAAACACGCCTCAAACACGCCTCAAACACGCTTCAAACGCGCCTCAAACGCGCACGCGCCTCAAACGCGCCTCAAACACGCCTCAAACACGCTTCAAACACGCCTCAACCACGTCTCAAACACGCTTCAAACACGCCTCAAACACCCCTCAAACACGCCTCAAACACGCTTCAAACACGCCTCAAACACACCTCAAACACGCTTCAAACGCGCTTCAAACGCGCTTCAAACGCGCTTCAAACACGCCTCAAACGCGCACGCGCCTCAAACGCGCTTCAAACGCGTCTCAAACACGCTTCAAACACGCCTCAAACACCCCTCAAACACGCCTCAAACACGCTTCAAACACGCCTCAAACACACCTCAAACACGCTTCAAACGCGCTTCAAACGCGCTTCAAACGCGCTTCAAACACGCCTCAAACGCGCACGCGCCTCAAAAGCGCCTCAAACGCGCCTCAAACACGCCTCAAACACGCCTCAAACAGGCTTCGAACACGCCTCAAACATGCTTCAAACACGCCTCAAACACTTCTCAAACACTTCTCAAACACGCTTCAAACGCACCTCAAACGCGCCTCAAACGCGCTTCAAACGCGCCTCAAACGCGCTTCAAACGCGCTTCAAACGCGCTTCAAACGCGCCTCAAACGCGCCTCAAACGCCCCTCAAACAACGCGCTTCAAACACGCTTCAAATGCGCCTCAAACAACGCGCCTCAAACACGCTTCAAACGCGCCTCTAACGCGCCTCAAACGCACTTCAAACGCGCTTCAAACGCGCCTCAAACGCGCTTCAAACAACGCGCTCCAAACACGCTTCAAACACGCCTCAAACACGCTTTAAACGCGCGTCAAACAGCGCGCTTCAAACGCGCCTCAAACAAGGCGCCTCAAACGCGCTTCAAACACGCCTCGAACACGCTTTAAACGCGCCTCAAACACGCATCAAACACGCCTCAAACAACGCGCCTCAAACACGCTTCAAACGCGCCTCTAACGCGCCTAAAACGCGCCCCAAACGCGCTTCAAACGCGCTTCAAACGCGCCTCTAACGCGCCTCAAACGCGCACGCGCCTCAAACGCGCCTCAAACACGCCTCAAACACGCCTCAAACACGCCTCAAACACGCCTCAAACACGCTTCAAACGCGCCTCAAACGCGCACGCACCTCAAACGCGCCTCAAACACGCCTCAAGCACGCCTCAAACACGCTTCAAACACGCCTCAACCACGTCTCAAACACGCTTCAAACACGCCTCAAACACCCCTCAAACACGCCTCAAACACGCTTCAAACACGCCTCAAACACACCTCAAACACGCTTCAAACGCGCTTCAAACGCGCTTCAAACGCGCTTCAAACACGCCTCAAACGCGCACGCGCCTCAAAAGCGCCTCAAACGCGCCTCAAACACGCCTCAAACAGGCTTCGAACACGCCTCAAACATGCTTCAAACACGCCTCAAACAGCGCGCTTCAAACGCGCCTCAAACAAGGCGCCTCAAACGCGCTTCGAACACGCTTTAAACGCGCCTCAAACACGCATCAAACACGCCTCAAACGCGCCTCAAACGCGCTTCAAACGCGCTTCAAACACGCCTCAAACACGCTTTAAACACGCCTCAAACACGCCTCAATCACGCCTCAAACACGCTTCAAAAATGCCTCAAACACGCCTCAAACACGTCTCAAACACGCCTCAAACACGCCTCAAACACGCCTCAAACAGGCTTCGAACACGCCTCAAACATGCTTCAAACACGCCTCAAACACGCCTCAAACACGCCACAAACACGCTTCAAACGCACCTCAAACGCGCCTCAAACGCGCTTCAAACGCGCCTCAAACGCGCTTCAAACGCGCCTCAAACGCGCCTCAAACAATGCGCTTCAAACACGCTTTAAATGCGCCTCAAACAACGCGCCTCAAACACGCTTCAAACGCGCCTCTAACGCGCCTCAAACGCACTTCAAACGCGCCTCAAACACGCTTCAAACGCGCCTCTAACGCGCCTCAAACGCGCTTCAAACGCGCCTATAACGCGCCTCAAACAACGCGCCCCAAACACGCTTCAAACATGCCTCAAACACGCCTCAAACACACCTCAAACGCGCCTCAAACACGCCTCAAACGCGCTTCAAACACGCCTCAAACGCGCTTCAAACGCGCCTCAAACACGCCTCAAACACGCCTCAAACACGCTTCAAACGCGCCTCAAACGCGCACGCGCCTCAAACACGCCTCAAAACACGCTTCAAACACGCCTCAACCACGTCTCAAACACGCTTCAAACACGCCTCAAACACGCCTCAAACACGCTTCAAACACGCCTCAAACACACCTCAAACACGCTTCAAACGCGCTTCAAACGCGCTTCAAACGCGCTTCAAACACGCCTCAAACGCGCACGCGCCTCAAACACTTCTCAAACACGCCTCAAACGCGCTTCAAACGCGCCTCAAACGCGCTTCAAACGCGCCTCAAACGCCCCTCAAACAACGCGCTTCAAACACGCTTCAAATGCGCCTCAAACAGCGCGCCTCAAACACGCTTCAAACGCGCCTCTAACGCGCCTCAAACGCACTTCAAACGCGCTTCAAACGCGCCTCAAACACGCTTCAAACGCGCCTCTAACGCGCCTCAAACGCGCTTCAAACGCGCCTATAACGCGCTTTAAACGCGCCTCAAACGCGCTTCAAACGCGCCTATAACGCGCTTTAAACGCGCATCAAACAACGCGCTCCAAACACGCTTCAAACACGCCTCAAACACGCTTTAAACGCGCCTCAAACAGCGCGCTTCAAACGCGCCTCAAACAAGGCGCCTCAAACGCGCTTCGAACACGCTTTAAACGCGCCTCAAACACGCATCAAACACGCCTCAAACGCGCCTCAAACGCGCCTATAACGCGCTTTAAACGCGCCTCAAACGCGCTTCAAACGCGCCTCAAACGCGCTTCAAACGCGCCTCAAACGACGCGCTTCAAACACGCTTTAAATGCGCCTCAAACAACGCGCCTCAAACGCACTTCAAACGCGCCTCAAACACGCTTCAAACGCGCCTCTAACGCGCCTCAAACGCGCTTCAAACGCGCCTCAAACACGCTTCAAACGCGCCTCTAACGCGCCTCAAACGCGCTTCAAACGCGCCTATAACGCGCCTCAAACAACGCGCCCCAAACACGCTTCAAACATGCCTCAAACACGCCTCAAACACACCTCAAACGCGCCTCAAACACGCCTCAAACGCGCTTCAAACACGCCTCAAACGCGCTTCAAACGCGCCTCAAACACGCCTCAAACACGCCTCAAACACGCTTCAAACGCGCCTCAAACGCGCACGCGCCTCAAACGCGCCTCAAACACGCCTCAAAACACGCTTCAAACACGCCTCAACCACGTCTCAAACACGCTTCAAACACGCCTCAAACACGCCTCAAACACGCCTCAAACACGCCTCAAACACGCCTCAAACACGCTTCAAACACGCCTCAAACACACCTCAAACGCGCTTCAAACGCGCTTCAAACGCGCCGCAAACGCGCCTCAAACAACGCGCTTCAAACACGCTTCAAACACGCTTCAAATGCGCCTCAAACACGCTTTAAACGCGCCTCAAACACGCCTCAAACAACGCGCCTCAAACACGCTTCAAACGCGCCTCTAACGCGCCTCAAACGCGCACGCGCCTCAAACGCGCCTCAAACGCGCCTCAAACACACCTCAAACACGCCTCAAACGCGCTTCAAACGCGCTTCAAACGCGCCTCAAACGCGCCTCAAACGCACTTCAAACGCACTTCAAACGCGCTTCAAACATGCCACAAACGCGCTTCAAACACGCTTTAAACGCGTCCCTAACGCGCCTCAAACACACCTCAAACGCGCTTCAAACGCGCCTCAAACGCGCCTCAAACGCGCTTCAAACACGCCTCAAACACGCTTCAAACACGCCTCAAACACGCCTCAAACACGCTTCAAACGCGCCTCAAACACGCCTCAAACATGCTTAAACACGCTCAAACACGCCTCAAACACGCTTAAAACACGCCTCAAACACTTCTCAAACACGCCTCAAACACGTCACAAACACGCTTCAACCACGCCTCAAACACGCTTCAAACACTCTTAAAACACTTCTCAAACATGCCTCAAACACGCCTCAAACACGCTTCAACCGCGCCTCAAACGCGCCTCAAACACGCCTCAAACACGCTTCAAACACGCTTAAAACACTTCTCAAACATGCCTCAAACATGCCTCAAACACGCCTCAAACATGCCTCAAACACTTCTCAAACATGCCTCAAACACGCATCAAACACGCTTCAAACACGCCTCAAACGCGCTTCAAACGCGCTTCAAACACGCCTCAAACACGCTTCAAACGCGCCTCAAACGCGCCTCAAACACGCCTCAAACGGGCTTCGAACACGCCTCAAACATGCTTCAAACACGCCTCAAACACTTCTCAAACACGCCTCAAACACTTCTCAAACACTTCTCAAACATGCCTCAAACACGCTTCAAACGCACCTCAAACGCGCCTCAAACGCGCTTCAAACGCGCTTCAAACGCGCCGCAAACGCGCCTCAAACGCGCCTCAAACACGCTTCAAATGCGCCTCAAACACGCTTTAAACGCGCCTCAAACACGCATCAAACACGCCTCAAACAACGCGCCTCAAACACGCTTCAAACGCGCCTCTAACGCGCCTAAAACGCACTTCAAACGCGCTTCAAACGCGCCTCAAACACGCTTCAAACGCGCCTCTAACGCGCCTCAAACGCGCTTCAAACGCGCCTATAACGCGCCTCAAACAACGCTCTCCAAACACGCTTCAAACACGCCTCAAACACGCTTTAAACGCGCCTCAAACAGCGCGCTTCAAACGCGCCTCAAACAACACGCCTCGAACACGCTTTAAACGCGCTTCAAACACGCCTCAAACACGCCTCAAACACGCTTCAAACGCGCCTCAAACACGCCTCAAACACGCTTTAAACGCGCCTCAAACAGCGCGCTTCAAACGCGCCTCAAACAACGCGCCTCAAACGCGCTTCAAACACGCCTCGAACACGCTTTAAAAGCGCCTCAAACACGCTTCAAACGCGCCTCTAACGCACCTCAAACACACCTCAAACACGCCTCAAACGCGCTTCAAACGCGCCTCAAACGCGCCTCAAACGCGCTTCAAACACGCCTCAAACACGCTTTAAACACGCCTCAAACACGCCTCAATCACGCCTCAAACACGCTTAAAAAATGCCTCAAACACGCCTCAAACACGTCTCAAACACGCCTCAAACACGCTTCAAACACGCCTCAAACACGCCTCAAACAGGCTTCGAACACGCCTCAAACATGCTTCAAACACGCCTCAAACACGCCTCAAACACGCCTCAAACACGCTTCAAACGCACCTCAAACGCGCCTCAAACGCGCTTCAAACACACCTCAAACACGCCTCAAACGCGCTTCAAACGCGCTTCAAACGCGCCTCAAACACGCCTCAAACACACCTCAAACACACCTCAAACGCGCTTCAAACGCGCCTCAAACGCGCTTCAAACACGCCTCAAACACGCTTCAAACACCCCTCAAACACGCCTCAAACACGCTTCAAACGCGCCTCAAACACGCCTCAAACATGCTTAAACACGCTCAAACACGCCTCAAACACGCTTAAAACACGCCTCAAACACTTCTCAAACACGCCTCAAACACGCCACAAACACGCTTCAACCACGCCTCAAACGCGTCTCAAACACGCCTCAAACACGCTTCAAACACTCTTAAAACACTTCTCAAACATGCCTCAAACACGCCTCAAACACGCTTCAACCGCGCCTCAAACGCGCCTCAAACACGCCTCAAACACGCTTCAAACACGCTTAAAACACTTCTCAAACATGCCTCAAACATGCCTCAAACACGCCTCAAACATGCCTCAAACACTTCTCAAACATGCCTCAAACACGCCTCAAACACGCTTCAAACACGCCTCAAACGCGCTTCAAACGCGCTTCAAACACGCCTCAAACACGCTTCAAACGCGCCTCAAACGCGCCTCAAACACGCCTCAAACGGGCTTCGAACACGCCTCAAACATGCTTCAAACACGCCTCAAACAATTCTCAAACACGCCTCAAACACTTCTCAAATACGCCTCAAACACGCTTCAAACGCACCTCAAACGCGCCTCAAACGCGCTTCAAACGCGCTTCAAACGCGCCGCAAACGCGCCTCAAACGCGCCTCAAACAACGCGCTTCAAACACGCTTCAAACACGCTTCAAATGCGCCTCAAACACGCTTTAAACGCGCCTCAAACACGCATCAAACACGCCTCAAACAACGCGCCTCAAACACGCTTCAAACGCGCCTCTAACGCGCCTAAAACGCACTTCAAACGCGCTTCAAACGCGCCTCAAACACGCTTCAAACGCGCCTCTAACGCGCCTCAAACGCGCTTCAAACGCGCCTATAACGCGCCTCAAACAACGCTCTCCAAACACGCTTCAAACACGCCTCAAACACACCTCAAACGCGCTTCAAACGCGCTTCAAACGCGCCGCAAACGCGCCTCAAACGCGCCTCAAACAACGCGCTTCAAACACGCTTCAAACACGCTTTAAATGCGCCTCAAACAACGCGCCTCAAACACGCTTCAAACGCGCCTCTAACGCGCCTCAAACGCACTTCAAACGCGCCTCAAACACGCTTCAAACGCGCCTCTAACGCGCCTCAAACGCGCTTCAAACGCGCCTATAACGCGCCTCAAACACGCTTCAAACATGCCTCAAACACGCCTCAAACACACCTCAAACGCGCCTCAAACACGCCTCAAACGCGCTTCAAACACGCCTCAAACGCGCTTCAAACGCGCCTCAAACACGCCTCAAACACGCTTCAAACACGCCTCAAACGCGCACGCGCCTCAAACGCGCCTAAAACACGCTTCAAACACGCCTCAACCACGTCTCAAACACGCTTCAAACACGCCTCAAACACGCCTCAAACACGCCTCAAACACGCTTCAAACACGCCTCAAACACACCTCAAACGCGCTTCAAACGCGCTTCAAACGCGCTTCAAACGCGCTTCAAACACGCCTCAAACGCGCACGCGCCTCAAACACTTCTCAAACACGCCTCAAACGCGCTTCAAACGCGCCTCAAACGCGCTTCAAACGCGCTTCAAACGCGCCTCAAACGCGCCTCAAACGCCCCTCAAACAACGCGCTTCAAACACGCTTCAAATGCGCCTCAAACAGCGCGCCTCAAACACGCTTCAAACGCGCCTCTAACGCGCCTCAAACGCACTTCAAACGCGCTTCAAACGCGCCTCAAACACGCTTCAAACGCGCCTCTAACGCGCCTCAAACGCGCTTCAAACGCGCCTATAACGCGCTTTAAACGCGCCTCAAACGCGCTTCAAACGCGCCTATAACGCGCTTTAAACGCGCATCAAACAACGCGCTCCAAACACGCTTCAAACACGCCTCAAACACGCTTTAAACGCGCCTCAAACAGCGCGCTTCAAACGCGCCTCAAACAAGGCGCCTCAAACGCGCTTCGAACACGCTTTAAACGCGCCTCAAACACGCATCAAACACGCCTCAAACGCGCCTCAAACGCGCTTCAAACGCGCCTATAACGCGCTTTAAACGCGCCTCAAACGCGCTTCAAACGCGCCTCAAACGCGCTTCAAACGCGCCTCAAACGACGCGCTTCAAACACGCTTTAAATGCGCCTCAAACAACGCGCCTCAAACGCACTTCAAACGCGCCTCTAACGCGCCTCAAACGCGCTTCAAACGCGCCTCAAACACGCTTCAAACGCGCCTCTAACGCGCCTCAAACGCGCTTCAAACGCGCCTATAACGCGCCTCAAACAACGCGCCCCAAACACGCTTCAAACATGCCTCAAACACGCCTCAAACACACCTCAAACGCGCCTCAAACACGCCTCAAACGCGCTTCAAACACGCCTCAAACGCGCCTCAAACACGCCTCAAACACGCCTCAAACACGCCTCAAACACGCTTCAAACGCGCCTCAAACGCGCACGCGCCTCAAACGCGCCTCAAACACGCCTCAAAACACGCTTCAAACACGCCTCAACCACGTCTCAAACACGCCTCAAACACACCTCAAACACGCTTCAAACGCGCTTCAAACGCGCTTCAAACGCGCTTCAAACACGCCTCAAACGCGCACGCGCCTCAAAAGCGCCTCAAACGCGCATCAAACACGCCTCAAACGCGCCTCAAACGCGCTTCAAACGCGCTTCAAACGCGCCTCAAACGCGCTTCAAACGCGCCTCAAACGCGCTTCAAACGCGCCTCAAACGCGCCTCAAACAACGCGCTTCAAACA
The DNA here is from genome assembly GCF_026437365.1 of Eucyclogobius newberryi. NCBI lineage: Eukaryota > Metazoa > Chordata > Actinopteri > Gobiiformes > Gobiidae > Eucyclogobius > Eucyclogobius newberryi. The sequence continues at coordinate 1,153,170 of NW_027315746.1, read as the reverse complement.
CGCTTTAAATGCGCCTCAAACAACGCGCCTCAAACACGCTTCAAACGCGCCTCTAACGCGCCACAAACGCACTTCAAACGCGCCTCAAACGCGCCTCTAACGCGCCTCAAACGCGCTTCAAACGCGCCTATAACGTGCCTCAAACAACGCGCCCCAAACACGCTTCAAACATGCCTCAAACACGCCTCAAACACACCTCAAACGCGCCTCAAACACGCCTCAAACGCGCTTCAAACACGCCTCAAACGCGCTTCAAACGCGCCTCAAACACGCCTCAAACACGCCTCAAACGCGCCTCAAACACGCTTCAAACGCGCCTCAAACGCGCACGCGCCTCAAACGCGCCTCAAACACGCCTCAAACACGCTTCAAACACGCCTCAACCACGTCTCAAACACGCCTCAAACACGCCTCAAACACGCTTCAAACACGCCTCAAACACACCTCAAACGCGCTTCAAACGCGCTTCAAACGCGCTTCAAACACGCCTCAAACGCGCACGCGCCTCAAAAGCGCCTCAAACGCGCCTCAAACACGCCTCAAACAGGCTTGGAACACGCCTCAAACATGCTTCAAACACGCCTCAAACACTTCTCAAACACTTCTCAAACACGCTTCAAACACGCTTCAAACGCACCTCAAACGCGCCTCAAACGCGCTTCAAACGCGCCTCAAACGCGCTTCAAACGCGCTTCAAACGCGCTTCAAACGCGCCTCAAACGCGCCTCAAACGCGCTTCAAACGCGCCTATAACGCGCTTTAAACGCGCCTCAAACGCGCTTCAAACGCGCCTCAAACGCGCTTCAAACGCGCCTCAAACGACGCGCTTCAAACACGCTTTAAATGCGCCTCAAACAACGCGCCTCAAACGCACTTCAAACGCGCCTCTAACGCGCCTCAAACGCGCTTCAAACGCGCCTCAAACACGCTTCAAACGCGCCTCTAACGCGCCTCAAACGCGCTTCAAACGCGCCTATAACGCGCCTCAAACAACGCGCCCCAAACACGCTTCAAACATGCCTCAAACACGCCTCAAACACACCTCAAACGCGCCTCAAACACGCCTCAAACGCGCTTCAAACACGCCTCAAACGCGCTTCAAACGCGCCTCAAACACGCCTCAAACACGCCTCAAACACGCCTCAAACACGCTTCAAACGCGCCTCAAACGCGCACGCGCCTCAAACGCGCCTCAAACACGCCTCAAAACACGCTTCAAACACGCCTCAACCACGTCTCAAACACGCTTCAAACACGCCTCAAACACGCCTCAAACACGCCTCAAACACGCTTCAAACACGCCTCAAACACACCTCAAACACGCTTCAAACGCGCTTCAAACGCGCTTCAAACACACCTCAAACGCGCCTCAAACACGCCTCAAACGCGCTTCAAACACGCCTCAAACGCGCTTCAAACGCGCCTCAAACACGCCTCAAACACGCCTCAAACACGCCTCAAACACGCTTCAAACGCGCCTCAAACGCGCACGCGCCTCAAACGCGCCTCAAACACGCCTCAAAACACGCTTCAAACACGCCTCAACCACGTCTCAAACACGCTTCAAACACGCCTCAAACACGCCTCAAACACGCTTCAAACACGCCTCAAACACACCTCAAACACGCTTCAAACGCGCTTCAAACGCGCTTCAAACGCGCTTCAAACACGCCTCAAACGCGCACGCGCCTCAAAAGCGCCTCAAACGCGCATCAAACACGCCTCAAACGCGCCTCAAACGCGCTTCAAACGCGCCTATAACGCGCTTTAAACGCGCCTCAAACGCGCTTCAAACGCGCCTCAAACGCGCTTCAAACGCGCCTCAAACGCGCCTCAAACAACGCGCTTCAAACACGCTTTAAATGCGCCTCAAACAACGCGCCTCAAACACGCTTCAAACGCGCCTCTAACGCGCCACAAACGCACTTCAAACGCGCCTCAAACACGCTTCAAACGCGCCTCTAACGCGCCTCAAACGCGCTTCAAACGCGCCTATAACGTGCCTCAAACAACGCGCCCCAAACACGCTTCAAACATGCCTCAAACACGCCTCAAACACACCTCAAACGCGCCTCAAACACGCCTCAAACGCGCTTCAAACACGCCTCAAACGCGCTTCAAACGCGCCTCAAACACGCCTCAAACACGCCTCATACGCGCCTCAAACGCGCTTCAAACGCGCCTCAAACGCGCTTCAAACGCGCTTCAAACGCGCTTCAAACGCGCCTCAAACGCGCCTCAAACGCCCCTCAAACAACGCGCTTCAAACACGCTTCAAATGCGCCTCAAACAACGCGCCTCAAACACGCTTCAAACGCGCCTCTAACGCGCCTCAAACGCACTTCAAACGCGCTTCAAACGCGCCTCAAACACGCTTCAAACGCGCCTCTAACGCGCCTCAAACGCGCTTCAAACGCGCCTATAACGCGCTTTAAACGCGCCTCAAACGCGCTTCAAACGCGCCTATAACGCGTTTGAAGCGCGCCTCAAACAACGCGCTCCAAACACGCTTCAAACACGCCTCAAACACGCTTTAAACGCGCCTCAAACAGCGCGCTTCAAACGCGCCTCAAACAAGGCGCCTCAAACGCGCTTCAAACACGCCTCGAACACGCTTTAAACGCGCCTCAAACACGCATCAAACACGCCTCAAACAACACGCCTCAAACACGCTTTAAACGCGCCTCTAACGCGCCCCAAACGCGCTTCAAACGCGCCTCTAACGCGCCTCAAACGCGCACGCGCCTCAAACGCGCCTCAAACACGCCTAAAACACGCTTCAAACACGCCTCAACCACGTCTCAAACACGCTTCAAACACGCCTCAAACACGCTTCAAACACGCCTCAAACACACCTCAAACACGCTTCAAACGCGCTTCAAACGCGCTTCAAACGCGCTTCAAACACGCCTCAAACGCGCACGCGCCTCAAACACTTCTCAAACACGCCTCAAACGCGCTTCAAACGCGCCTCAAACGCGCTTCAAACGCGCTTCAAACGCGCCTCAAACGCGCCTCAAACGCCCCTCAAACAACGCGCTTCAAACACGCTTCAAATGCGCCTCAAACAGCGCGCCTCAAACACGCTTCAAACGCGCCTCTAACGCGCCTCAAACGCACTTCAAACGCGCTTCAAACGCGCCTCAAACACGCTTCAAACGCGCCTCTAACGCGCCTCAAACGCGCTTCAAACGCGCCTATAACGCGCTTTAAACGCGCCTCAAACGCGCTTCAAACGCGCCTATAACGCGCTTTAAACGCGCATCAAACAACGCGCTCCAAACACGCTTCAAACACGCCTCAAACACGCTTTAAACGCGCCTCAAACAGCGCGCTTCAAACGCGCCTCAAACAAGGCGCCTCAAACGCGCTTCGAACACGCTTTAAACGCGCCTCAAACACGCATCAAACACGCCTCAAACGCGCCTCAAACGCGCTTCAAACGCGCCTATAACGCGCTTTAAACGCGCCTCAAACGCGCTTCAAACGTGCCTCAAACACGCCTCAAACACACCTCAAACGCGCCTCAAACACGCCTCAAACGCGCTTCAAACACGCCTCAAACGCGCTTCAAACGCGCCTCAAACACGCCTCAAACACGCCTCAAACACGCCTCAAACACGCTTCAAACGCGCCTCAAACGCGCACGCGCCTCAAACGCGCCTCAAACACGCCTCAAAACACGCTTCAAACACGCCTCAACCACGTCTCAAACATGCTTCAAACACGCCTCAAACACGCCTCAAACACGCCTCAAACACGCTTCAAACACGCCTCAAACACACCTCAAACACGCTTCAAACGCGCTTCAAACGCGCTTCAAACGCGCTTCAAACACGCCTCAAACGCGCACGCGCCTCAAAAGCGCCTCAAACGCGCATCAAACACGCCTCAAACGCGCCTCAAACGCGCTTCAAACGCGCCTATAACGCGCTTTAAACGCGCCTCAAACGCGCTTCAAACGCGCCTCAAACGCGCTTCAAACGCGCCTCAAACGCGCCTCAAACAACGCGCTTCAAACACGCTTTAAATGCGCCTCAAACAACGCGCCTCAAACACGCTTCAAACGCGCCTCTAACGCGCCACAAACGCACTTCAAACGCGCCTCAAACACGCTTCAAACGCGCCTCTAACGCGCCTCAAACGCGCTTCAAACGCGCCTATAACGTGCCTCAAACAACGCGCCCCAAACACGCTTCAAACATGCCTCAAACACGCCTCAAACACACCTCAAACGCGCCTCAAACACGCCTCAAACGCGCTTCAAACACGCCTCAAACGCGCTTCAAACGCGCCTCAAACACGCCTCAAACACGCCTCAAACGCGCCTCAAACACGCTTCAAACGCGCCTCAAACGCGCACGCGCCTCAAACGCGCCTCAAACACGCCTCAAACACGCTTCAAACACGCCTCAACCACGTCTCAAACACGCCTCAAACACGCCTCAAACACGCTTCAAACACGCCTCAAACACACCTCAAACGCGCTTCAAACGCGCTTCAAACACGCCTCAAACGCGCACGCGCCTCAAAAGCACCTCAAACGCGCCTCAAACACGCCTCAAACAGGCTTGGAACACGCCTCAAACATGCTTCAAACACGCCTCAAACACTTCTCAAACACTTCTCAAACACGCTTCAAACACGCTTCAAACGCACCTCAAACGCGCCTCAAACGCGCTTCAAACGCGCCTCAAACGCGCTTCAAACGCGCTTCAAACGCGCTTCAAACGCGCCTCAAACGCGCCTCAAACGCCCCTCAAACAACGCGCTTCAAACACGCTTCAAATGCGCCTCAAACAACGCGCCTCAAACACGCTTCAAACGCGCCTCTAACGCGCCTCAAACGCACTTCAAACGCGCTTCAAACGCGCCTCAAACACGCTTCAAACGCGCCTCTAACGCGCCTCAAACGCACTTCAAACGCGCCTATAACGCGCTTTAAACGCGCCTCAAACGCGCTTCAAACGCGCCTATAACGCGCTTTAAACGCGCATCAAACAACGCGCTCCAAACACGCTTCAAACACGCCTCAAACACGCTTTAAACGCGCCTCAAACAGCGCGCTTCAAACGCGCCTCAAACAAGGCGCCTCAAACGCGCTTCAAACACGCCTCGAACACGCTTTAAACGCGCCTCAAACACGCATCAAACACGCCTCAAACGCGCCTCAAACGCGCTTCAAACGCGCCTATAACGCGCTTTAAACGCGCCTCAAACGCGCTTCAAACGCGCCTATAACGCGCTTTAAGCGCGCCTCAAACAACGCGCTCCAAACACGCTTCAAACACGCCTCAAACACGCTTTAAACGCGCCTCAAACAGCGCGCTTCAAACGCGCCTCAAACAAGGCGCCTCAAACGCGCTTCAAACACGCCTCGAACACGCTTTAAACGCGCCTCAAACACGCATCAAACACGCCTCAAACAACACGCCTCAAACACGCTTTAAACGCGCCTCTAACGCGCCTAAAACGCGCCCCAAACGCGCTTCAAACGCGCCTCTAACGCGCCTCAAACGCGCACGCGCCTCAAACACGCTTCAAACACGCCTCAAACACACCTCAAACGCGCTTCAAACGCGCTTCAAACGCGCCTATAACGCGCTTTAAACGCGCCTCAAACGCGCTTCAAACGCGCCTATAACGCGCTTTAAGCGCGCCTCAAACAACGCGCTCCAAACACGCTTCAAACACGCCTCAAACACGCTTTAAACGCGCCTCAAACAGCGCGCTTCAAACGCGCCTCAAACAAGGCGCCTCAAACGCGCTTCAAACACGCCTCGAACACGCTTTAAACGCGCCTCAAACACGCATCAAACACGCCTCAAACAACACGCCTCAAACACGCTTTAAACGCGCCTCTAACGCGCCTAAAACGCGCCCCAAACGCGCTTCAAACGCGCCTCTAACGCGCCTCAAACGCGCACGCGCCTCAAACGCGCCTCAAACGCGCCTCAAACACGCCTCAAACACGCTTCAAACACGCCTCAAACACACCTCAAACGCGCTTCAAACACGCCTCAAACGCGCTTCAAACGCGCCTCAAACGCGCACGCGCCTTAAACGCGCATCAAACACGCTTCAAACACGCCTCAAACACGCCTCAAACACGCCTCAAACACGCCTCAAACACGCCTCAAACACGCTTCAAACGCGCCTCAAACGCGCACGCGCCTCAAACGCGCCTCAAACGCGCCTCAAACACGCCTCAAACACGCCTCAAACACGCCTCGAACAGGCTTCGAACACGCCTCAAACACGCCTCAAACACGCTTCAAACACTTCTCAAACACGCCTCAAACACGCTTCAAACGCGCCTCAAACGCGCTTCAAACGCGCCTCAAACGCGCCTCAAACAACGCGCTTCAAACACGCTTCAAACGCGCCTCAAACGCGCTTCAAACGCGCCTCAAACGCGCCTCAAACACGCCTCAAACACGCCTCAAACACGCTTCAAACGCGCCTCAAACGCGCACGCGCCTCAAACGCGCCTCAAACACGCCTCAAGCACGCCTCAAACACGCTTCAAACACGCCTCAACCACGTCTCAAACACGCTTCAAACACGCCTCAAACACCCCTCAAACACGCCTCAAACACGCTTCAAACACGCCTCAAACACACCTCAAACACGCTTCAAACGCGCTTCAAACGCGCTTCAAACGCGCTTCAAACACGCCTCAAACGCGCACGCGCCTCAAAAGCGCCTCAAACGCGCCTCAAACACGCCTCAAACAGGCTTCGAACACGCCTCAAACATGCTTCAAACACGCCTCAAACACTTCTCAAACACTTCTCAAACACGCTTCAAACGCACCTCAAACGCGCCTCAAACGCGCTTCAAACGCGCCTCAAACGCGCTTCAAACGCGCTTCAAACGCGCTTCAAACGCGCCTCAAACGCGCCTCAAACGCCCCTCAAACAACGCGCTTCAAACACGCTTCAAACGCGCCTCAAACGCGCTTCAAACAACGCGCTCCAAACACGCTTCAAACACGCCTCAAACACGCTTTAAACGCGCGTCAAACAGCGCGCTTCAAACGCGCCTCAAACGCGCCTCAAACGCGCTTCAAACGCGCCTCAAACGCGCTTCAAACGCGCTTCAAACGCGCTTCAAACGCGCCTCAAACGCGCCTCAAACGCCCCTCAAACAACGCGCTTCAAACACGCTTCAAATGCGCCTCAAACAACGCGCCTCAAACACGCTTCAAACGCGCCTCTAACGCGCCTCAAACGCACTTCAAACGCGCTTCAAACGCGCCTCAAACGCGCTTCAAACAACGCGCTCCAAACACGCTTCAAACACGCCTCAAACACGCTTTAAACGCGCGTCAAACAGCGCGCTCCAAACACGCTTCAAACACGCCTCAAACACGCTTTAAACGCGCGTCAAACAACGCGCTCCAAACACGCTTCAAACACGCCTCAAACACGCTTCAAACGCGCCTCAAACAAGGCGCCTCAAACGCGCTTCAAACACGCCTCGAACACGCTTTAAACGCGCCTCAAACACGCATCAAACACGCCTCAAACAACGCGCCTCAAACACGCTTCAAACGCGCCTCTAACGCGCCTAAAACGCGCCCCAAACGCGCTTCAAACGCGCTTCAAACGCGCCTCTAACGCGCCTCAAACGCGCACGCGCCTCAAACGCGCCTCAAACACGCCTCAAACACGCCTCAAACACGCCTCAAACACGCCTCAAACACGCTTCAAACGCGCCTCAAACGCGCCTCAAACGCGCTTCAAACGCGCCTCAAACGCGCTTCAAACGCGCTTCAAACGCGCTTCAAACGCGCCTCAAACGCGCCTCAAACGCCCCTCAAACAACGCGCTTCAAACACGCTTCAAATGCGCCTCAAACAACGCGCCTCAAACACGCTTCAAACGCGCCTCTAACGCGCCTCAAACGCACTTCAAACGCGCTTCAAACGCGCCTCAAACGCGCTTCAAACAACGCGCTCCAAACACGCTTCAAACACGCCTCAAACACGCTTTAAACGCGCGTCAAACAGCGCGCTTCAAACGCGCCTCAAACAAGGCGCCTCAAACGCGCTTCAAACACGCCTCGAACACGCTTTAAACGCGCCTCAAACACGCATCAAACACGCCTCAAACAACGCGCCTCAAACACGCTTCAAACGCGCCTCTAACGCGCCTAAAACGCGCCCCAAACGCGCTTCAAACGCGCTTCAAACGCGCCTCTAACGCGCCTCAAACGCGCACGCGCCTCAAACGCGCCTCAAACACGCCTCAAACACGCCTCAAACACGCCTCAAACACGCCTCAAACACGCTTCAAACGCGCCTCAAACGCGCACGCACCTCAAACGCGCCTCAAACACGCCTCAAGCACGCCTCAAACACGCTTCAAACACGCCTCAACCACGTCTCAAACACGCTTCAAACACGCCTCAAACACCCCTCAAACACGCCTCAAACACGCTTCAAACACGCCTCAAACACACCTCAAACACGCTTCAAACGCGCTTCAAACGCGCTTCAAACGCGCTTCAAACACGCCTCAAACGCGCACGCGCCTCAAAAGCGCCTCAAACGCGCCTCAAACACGCCTCAAACAGGCTTCGAACACGCCTCAAACATGCTTCAAACACGCCTCAAACAGCGCGCTTCAAACGCGCCTCAAACAAGGCGCCTCAAACGCGCTTCGAACACGCTTTAAACGCGCCTCAAACACGCATCAAACACGCCTCAAACGCGCCTCAAACGCGCTTCAAACGCGCCTATAACGCGCTTTGAAGCGCGCTTCAAACGCGCCTCAAACGCGCTTCAAACGCGCCTCAAACGCGCTTCAAACGCGCCTCAAACGCGCCTCAAACAACGCGCTTCAAACACGCTTTAAATGCGCCTCAAACAACGCGCCTCAAACACGCTTCAAACGCGCCTCTAACGCGCCTCAAACGCACTTCAAACGCGCCTCAAACACGCTTCAAACGCGCCTCTAACGCGCCTCAAACGCGCCTCAAACAACGCGCTTCAAACACGCTTTAAATGCGCCTCAAACAACGCGCCTCAAACACGCTTCAAACGCGCCTCTAACGCGCTTCAAACGCGCCTCAAACACGCTTCAAACGCGCCTCTAACGCGCCTCAAACGCGCTTCAAACGCGCCTATAACGTGCCTCAAACAACGCGCCCCAAACACGCTTCAAACATGCCTCAAACACGCCTCAAACACACCTCAAACGCGCCTCAAACACGCCTCAAACGCGCTTCAAACACGCCTCAAACGCGCTTCAAACGCGCCTCAAACACGCCTCAAACACGCCTCAAACGCGCCTCAAACACGCTTCAAACGCGCCTCAAACGCGCACACGCCTCAAACGCGCCTCAAACACGCCTCAAACACGCTTCAAACACGCCTCAACCACGTCTCAAACACGCCTCAAACACGCCTCAAACACGCTTCAAACACGCCTCAAACACACCTCAAACACGCTTCAAACGCGCTTCAAACGCGCTTCAAACGCGCTTCAAACACGCCTCAAACGCGCACGCGCCTCAAAAGCGCCTCAAACACGCCTCAAACAGGCTTCGAACACGCCTCAAACATGCTTCAAACACGCCTCAAACACTTCTCAAACACTTCTCAAACACGCTTCAAACACGCTTCAAACGCACCTCAAACGCGCCTCAAACGCGCTTCAAACGCGCCTCAAACGCGCTTCAAACGCGCTTCAAACACGCCTCAAACGCGCCTCAAACGCCCCTCAAACAACGCGCTTCAAACACGCTTCAAATGCGCCTCAAACAACGCGCCTCAAACACGCTTCAAACGCGCCTCTAACGCGCCTCAAACGCACTTCAAACGCGCTTCAAACGCGCCTCAAACACGCTTCAAACGCGCCTCTAAAGCGCCTCAAACGCGCTTCAAACGCGCTTCAAACGCGCCTATAACGCGCTTTAAACGCGCCTCAAACGCGCTTCAAACGCGCCTATAACGCGCTTTAAACGCGCATCAAACAACGCGCTCCAAACACGCTTCAAACACGCCTCAAACACGCTTTAAACGCGCCTCAAACAGCGCGCTTCAAACGCGCCTCAAACAACACGCCTCAAACACGCTTTAAACGCGCCTCTAACGCGCCTAAACCGCGCCCCAAACGCGCTTCAAACGCGCTTCAAACGCGCCTCTAACGCGCCTCAAACGCGCACGCGCCTCAAACGCGCCTCAAACGCGCCTCAAACACGCCTCAAACACGCTTCAAACACGCCTCAAACACACCTCAAACGCGCTTCAAACACGCCTCAAACGCGCTTCAAACGCGCCTCAAACGCGCACGCGCCTTAAACGCGCATCAAACACGCTTCAAACACGCCTCAAACACGCTTTAAACGCGCCTCTAACGCGCCTAAACCGCGCCCCAAACGCGCTTCAAACGCGCTTCAAACGCGCCTCTAACGCGCCTCAAACGCGCACGCGCCTCAAACGCGCCTCAAACGCGCCTCAAACACGCCTCAAACACGCTTCAAACACGCCTCAAACACACCTCAAACGCGCTTCAAACACGCCTCAAACGCGCTTCAAACGCGCCTCAAACGCGCACGCGCCTTAAACGCGCATCAAACACGCTTCAAACACGCCTCAAACACGCCTCAAACACGCCTCAAACACGCCTCAAACACGCCTCAAACACGCTTCAAACGCGCCTCAAACGCGCACGCGCCTCAAACGCGCCTCAAACGCGCCTCAAACACGCCTCAAACACGCCTCAAACACGCCTCGAACAGGCTTCGAACACGCCTCAAACACGCCTCAAACACGCTTCAAACACTTCTCAAACACGCCTCAAACACGCTTCAAACGCGCCTCAAACGCGCTTCAAACGCGCCTCAAACGCGCCTCAAACACGCCTCAAACACGCCTCAAACACGCCTCAAACACGCTTCAAACGCGCCTCAAACGCGCACGCGCCTCAAACGCGCCTCAAACACGCCTCAAGCACGCCTCAAACACGCTTCAAACACGCCTCAACCACGTCTCAAACACGCTTCAAACACGCCTCAAACACCCCTCAAACGCGCCTCAAACGCGCTTCAAACGCGCCTCAAACGCGCTTCAAACGCGCTTCAAACGCGCCTCAAACGCGCCTCAAACGCCCCTCAAACAACGCGCTTCAAACACGCTTCAAATGCGCCTCAAACAACGCGCCTCAAACACGCTTCAAACGCGCCTCTAACGCGCCTCAAACGCACTTCAAACGCGCTTCAAACGCGCCTCAAACACGCTTCAAACGCGCCTCTAACGCGCCTCAAACGCGCTTCAAACGCGCCTATAACGCGCTTTAAACGCGCCTCAAACAACGCGCTCCAAACACGCTTCAAACACGCCTCAAACACGCTTTAAACGCGCCTCAAACAGCGCGCTTCAAACGCGCCTCAAACAAGGCGCCTCAAACGCGCTTCAAACACGCCTCGAACACGCTTTAAACGCGCCTCAAACACGCATCAAACACGCCTCAAACAACGCGCCTCAAACACGCTTCAAACGCGCTTCAAACGCGCTTCAAACGCGCCTCTAACGCGCCTCAAACGCGCACGCGCCTCAAACGCGCCTCAAACACGCCTCAAACACGCCTCAAACACGCTTCAAACACGCCTCAAACACACCTCAAACGCGCTTCAAACACGCCTCAAACGCGCTTCAAACGCGCCTCAAACGCGCACGCGCCTTAAACGCGCATCAAACACGCTTCAAACACGCCTCAAACACGCCTCAAACACGCCTCAAACGCGCTTCAAACGCGCTTCAAACGCGCCTCAAACGCGCACGCGCCTTAAACGCGCATCAAACACGCTTCAAACACGCCTCAAACACGCCTCAAACGCGCTTCAAACGCGCTTCAAACACGCTTCAAACACGCTTCAAACGCGCCTCAAACAACGCGCCTCAAACGCGCCTCAAACGCACTTCAAACACACCTCAAACGCGCTTCAAACGCGCCTCAAACGCGCTTCAAACGCGCTTCAAACGCGCCTCAAACGCGCCTCAAACAACGCGCTCCAAACACGCTTCAAACACGCCTCAAACACGCTTTAAACGCGCCTCAAACTCGCCTCAAACGCGCTTCAAACGCGCCTCAAACGCGCCTCAAACAACGCGCTTCAAACGCGCTTCAAACACGCTTCAAACGCGCCTCAAACACGCTTCAAACGCGCCTCTAACGCGCCTCAAACGCGCTTCAAACGCGCCTATAACGCGCTTTAAACGCGCCTCAAACGCGCTTCAAACGCGCCTATAACGCGCTTTAAACGCGCATCAAACAACGCGCTCCAAACACGCTTCAAACGCGCCTCAAACACGCTTCAAACGCGCCTCTAACGCGCCTCAAACGCGCTTCAAACGCGCCTCAAACACGCTTCAAACGCGCCTCTAACGCGCCTCAAACGCGCTTCAAACGCGCCTATAACGCGCCTCAAACAACGCGCCCCAAACACGCTTCAAACATGCCTCAAACACGCCTCAAACACACCTCAAACGCGCCTCAAACACGCCTCAAACGCGCTTCAAACACGCCTCAAACGCGCTTCAAACGCGCCTCAAACACGCCTCAAACACGCCTCAAACACGCTTCAAACGCGCCTCAAACGCGCACGCGCCTCAAACGCGCCTCAAACACGCCTCAAAACACGCCTCAACCACGTCTCAAACACGCTTCAAACACGCCTCAAACACGCCTCAAACACGCCTCAAACACGCTTCAAACACGCCTCAAACACACCTCAAACACGCTTCAAATGCGCTTCAAACGCGCTTCAAACGCGCTTCAAACACGCCTCAAACGCGCACGCGCCTCAAAAGCGCCTCAAACGCGCATCAAACACGCCTCAAACGCGCCTCAAACGCGCCTCAAACGCGCTTCAAACGCGCCTATAACGCGCTTTAAACGCGCCTCAAACGCGCTTCAAACGCGCCTCAAACGCGCTTCAAACGCGCCTCAAACGCGCCTCAAACACGCTTCAAACGCGCCTCTAACGCGCCTCAAACGCACTTCAAACGCGCCTCAAACGCGCTTCAAACGCGCCTCAAACGCGCTTCAAACGCGCCTATAACGTGCCTCAAACAACGCGCCCCAAACACGCTTCAAACATGCCTCAAACACGCCTCAAACACACCTCAAACGCGCCTCAAACACGCCTCAAACGCGCTTCAAACACGCCTCAAACGCGCTTCAAACGCGCCTCAAACACGCCTCAAACACGCCTCAAACGCGCCTCAAACACGCTTCAAACGCGCCTCAAACGCGCACGCGCCTCAAACGCGCCTCAAACACGCCTCAAACACGCTTCAAACACGCCTCAACCACGTCTCAAACACGCCTCAAACACGCCTCAAACACGCTTCAAACACGCCTCAAACACACCTCAAACACGCTTCAAACGCGCTTCAAACGCGCTTCAAACGCGCTTCAAACACGCCTCAAACGCGCACGCGCCTCAAAAGCGCCTCAAACGCGCCTCAAACACGCCTCAAACAGGCTTCGAACACGCCTCAAACATGCTTCAAACACGCCTCAAACACTTCTCAAACACGCTTCAAACACGCTTCAAACGCACCTCAAACGCGCTTCAAACGCGCCTCAAACGCGCTTCAAACGCGCTTCAAACGCGCTTCAAACGCGCCTCAAACGCGCCTCAAACGCCCCTCAAACAACGCGCTTCAAACACGCTTCAAATGCGCCTCAAACAACGCGCCTCAAACACGCTTCAAACGCGCCTCTAACGCGCCTCAAACGCACTTCAAACGCGCTTCAAACGCGCCTCAAACACGCTTCAAACGCGCCTCTAACGCGCCTCAAACGCGCTTCAAACGCGCCTATAACGCGCTTTAAACGCGCCTCAAACGCGCTTCAAACGCGCCTATAACGCGATTTAAACGCGCATCAAACAACGCGCTCCAAACACGCTTCAAACACGCCTCAAACACGCTTTAAACGCGCCTCAAACAGCGCGCTTCAAACGCGCCTCAAACAAGGCGCCTCAAACGCGCTTCAAACACGCCTCGAACACGCTTTAAACGCGCCTCAAACACGCATCAAGCACGCCTCAAACGCGCCTCAAACGCGCTTCAAACGCGCCTATAACGCGCTTTAAACGCGCCTCAAACGCGCTTCAAACGCGCCTATAACGCGCTTTAAGCGCGCCTCAAACAACGCGCTCCAAACACGCTTCAAACACGCCTCAAACACGCTTTAAACGCGCCTCAAACAGCGCGCTTCAAACGCGCCTCAAACAAGGCGCCTCAAACGCGCTTCAAACACGCCTCGAACACGCTTTAAACGCGCCTCAAACACGCATCAAACACGCCTCAAACGCGCTTCAAACACGCCTCAAACGCGCTTCAAACGCGCCTCAAACACGCCTCAAACACGCCTCAAACGCGCCTCAAACACGCTTCAAACGCGCCTCAAACGCGCACGCGCCTCAAACACGCCTCAAACACGCCTCAAACACGCTTCAAACACGCCTCAACCACGTCTCAAACACGCCTCAAACACGCCTCAAACACGCTTCAAACACGCCTCAAACACACCTCAAACACGCTTCAAACGCGCTTCAAACGCGCTTCAAACGCGCTTCAAACACGCCTCAAACGCGCACGCGCCTCAAAAGCGCCTCAAACGCGCCTCAAACACGCCTCAAACAGGCTTCGAACACGCCTCAAACATGCTTCAAACACGCCTCAAACACTTCTCAAACACTTCTCAAACACGCTTCAAACACGCTTCAAACGCACCTCAAACGCGCCTCAAACGCGCTTCAAACGCGCTTCAAACGCGCTTCAAACGCGCCTCAAACGCGCCTCAAACGCCCCTCAAACAACGCGCTTCAAACACGCTTCAAATGCGCCTCAAACAACGCGCCTCAAACGCGCTTCAAACGCGCCTATAACGCGCTTTAAACGCGCCTCAAACGCGCTTCAAACGCGCCTATAACGCGCTTTAAGCACGCCTCAAACAACGCGCTCCAAACACGCTTCAAACACGCCTCAAACACGCTTTAAACGCGCCTCAAACAGCGCGCTTCAAACGCGCCTCAAACAAGGCGCCTCAAACGCGCTTCAAACACGCCTCGAACACGCTTTAAACGCGCCTCAAACACGCATCAAACACGCCTCAAACAACACGCCTCAAACACGCTTTAAACGCGCCTCTAACGCGCCTAAAACGCGCCCCAAACGCGCCTCAAACAACGCGCTTCAAACACGCTTCAAACACGCTTCAAATGCGCCTCAAACAACGCGCCTCAAACACGCTTCAAACGCGCCTCAAACGCGCTTCAAACGCGCCTCAAACGCGCCTCAAACACGCCTCAAACACGCCTCAAACGCGCCTCAAACACGCTTCAAACGCGCCTCAAACGCGCACGCGCCTCAAACGCGCCTCAAACACGCCTCAAGCACGCCTCAAACACGCTTCAAACACGCCTCAACCACGTCTCAAACACGCTTCAAACACGCCTCAAACACCCCTCAAACACGCCTCAAACACGCTTCAAACACGCCTCAAACACACCTCAAACACGCTTCAAACGCGCTTCAAACGCGCTTCAAACGCGCTTCAAACACGCCTCAAACGCGCACGCGCCTCAAAAGCGCCTCAAACGCGCCTCAAACACGCCTCAAACAGGCTTCGAACACGCCTCAAACATGCTTCAAACACGCCTCAAACACTTCTCAAACACTTCTCAAACACGCTTCAAACGCACCTCAAACGCGCCTCAAACGCGCTTCAAACGCGCCTCAAACGCGCTTCAAACGCGCTTCAAACGCGCCTCAAACGCGCCTCAAACGCCCCTCAAACAACGCGCTTCAAACACGCTTCAAATGCGCCTCAAACAACGCGCCTCAAACACGCTTCAAACGCGCCTCTAACGCGCCTCAAACGCACTTCAAACGCGCTTCAAACGCGCCTCAAACGCGCTTCAAACAACGCGCTCCAAACACGCTTCAAACACGCCTCAAACACGCTTTAAACGCGCGTCAAACAGCGCGCTTCAAACGCGCCTCAAACAAGGCGCCTCAAACGCGCTTCAAACACGCCTCGAACACGCTTTAAACGCGCCTCAAACACGCATCAAACACGCCTCAAACAACGCGCCTCAAACACGCATCAAACACGCCTCAAACAACGCGCCTCAAACACGCTTCAAACGCGCCTCTAACGCGCCTAAAACGCGCTTCAAACGCGCTTCAAACGCGCCTCTAACGCGCCTCAAACGCGCACGCGCCTCAAACGCGCCTCAAACGCGCCTCAAACACGCCTCAAACACGCCTCAAACACGCCTCAAACACGCTTCAAACGCGCCTCAAACGCGCACGCGCCTCAAACGCGCCTCAAGCACGCCTCAAACGCGCTTCAAACGCGCCTATAACGCGCTTTAAACGCGCATCAAACAACGCGCTCCAAACACGCTTCAAACACGCCTCAAACACGCTTTAAACGCGCCTCAAACAGCGCGCTTCAAACGCGCCTCAAACAAGGCGCCTCAAACGCGCCTCGAACACGCTTTAAACGCGCCTCAAACACGCATCAAACACGCCTCAAACGCGCCTCAAACGCGCTTCAAACGCGCCTATAACGCGCTTTAAACGCGCCTCAAACGCGCTTCAAACGCGCCTCAAACGCGCTTCAAACGCGCCTCAAACGACGCGCTTCAAACACGCTTTAAATGCGCCTCAAACAACGCGCCTCAAACGCACTTCAAACGCGCCTCTAACGCGCCTCAAACGCGCTTCAAACGCGCCTCAAACACGCTTCAAACGCGCCTCTAACGCGCCTCAAACGCGCTTCAAACGCGCCTATAACGCGCCTCAAACAACGCGCCCCAAACACGCTTCAAACATGCCTCAAACACGCCTCAAACACACCTCAAACGCGCCTCAAACACGCCTCAAACGCGCTTCAAACACGCCTCAAACGCGCCTCAAACACGCCTCAAACACGCCTCAAACACGCCTCAAACACGCTTCAAACGCGCCTCAAACGCGCACGCGCCTCAAACGCGCCTCAAACACGCCTCAAAACACGCTTCAAACACGCCTCAACCACGTCTCAAACACGCTTCAAACACGCTTCAAACACGCCTCAAACACACCTCAAACACGCTTCAAACGCGCTTCAAACGCGCTTCAAACGCGCTTCAAACACGCCTCAAACGCGCACGCGCCTCAAAAGCGCCTCAAACGCGCATCAAACACGCCTCAAACGCGCCTCAAACGCGCTTCAAACGCGCCTATAACGCGCCTCAAACGCGCTTCAAACGCGCCTCAAACGCGCTTCAAACGCGCCTCAAACGCGCCTCAAACAACGCGCTTCAAACACGCTTTAAATGCGCCTCAAACAACGCGCCTCAAACACGCTTCAAACGCGCCTCTAACGCGCCACAAACGCACTTCAAACGCGCCTCAAACGCGCCTCTAACGCGCCTCAAACGCGCTTCAAACGCGCCTATAACGTGCCTCAAACAACGCGCCCCAAACACGCTTCAAACATGCCTCAAACACGCCTCAAACACACCTCAAACGCGCCTCAAACACGCCTCAAACGCGCTTCAAACACGCCTCAAACGCGCTTCAAACGCGCCTCAAACACGCCTCAAACACGCCTCAAACGCGCCTCAAACACGCTTCAAACGCGCCTCAAACGCGCACGCGCCTCAAACGCGCCTCAAACACGCCTCAAACACGCTTCAAACACGCCTCAACCACGTCTCAAACACGCCTCAAACACGCCTCAAACACGCTTCAAACACGCCTCAAACACACCTCAAACGCGCTTCAAACGCGCTTCAAACGCGCTTCAAACACGCCTCAAACGCGCACGCGCCTCAAAAGCGCCTCAAACGCGCCTCAAACACGCCTCAAACAGGCTTGGAACACGCCTCAAACATGCTTCAAACACGCCTCAAACACTTCTCAAACACTTCTCAAACACGCTTCAAACACGCTTCAAACGCACCTCAAACGCGCCTCAAACGCGCTTCAAACGCGCCTCAAACGCGCTTCAAACGCGCTTCAAACGCGCTTCAAACGCGCCTCAAACGCGCCTCAAACGCGCTTCAAACGCGCCTATAACGCGCTTTAAACGCGCCTCAAACGCGCTTCAAACGCGCCTCAAACGCGCTTCAAACGCGCCTCAAACGACGCGCTTCAAACACGCTTTAAATGCGCCTCAAACAACGCGCCTCAAACGCACTTCAAACGCGCCTCTAACGCGCCTCAAACGCGCTTCAAACGCGCCTCAAACACGCTTCAAACGCGCCTCTAACGCGCCTCAAACGCGCTTCAAACGCGCCTATAACGCGCCTCAAACAACGCGCCCCAAACACGCTTCAAACATGCCTCAAACACGCCTCAAACACACCTCAAACGCGCCTCAAACACGCCTCAAACGCGCTTCAAACACGCCTCAAACGCGCTTCAAACGCGCCTCAAACACGCCTCAAACACGCCTCAAACACGCCTCAAACACGCTTCAAACGCGCCTCAAACGCGCACGCGCCTCAAACGCGCCTCAAACACGCCTCAAAACACGCTTCAAACACGCCTCAACCACGTCTCAAACACGCTTCAAACACGCCTCAAACACGCCTCAAACACGCCTCAAACACGCTTCAAACACGCCTCAAACACACCTCAAACACGCTTCAAACGCGCTTCAAACGCGCTTCAAACACACCTCAAACGCGCCTCAAACACGCCTCAAACGCGCTTCAAACACGCCTCAAACGCGCTTCAAACGCGCCTCAAACACGCCTCAAACACGCCTCAAACACGCCTCAAACACGCTTCAAACGCGCCTCAAACGCGCACGCGCCTCAAACGCGCCTCAAACACGCCTCAAAACACGCTTCAAACACGCCTCAACCACGTCTCAAACACGCTTCAAACACGCCTCAAACACGCCTCAAACACGCCTCAAACACGCTTCAAACACGCCTCAAACACACCTCAAACACGCTTCAAACGCGCTTCAAACGCGCTTCAAACGCGCTTCAAACACGCCTCAAACGCGCACGCGCCTCAAAAGCGCCTCAAACGCGCATCAAACACGCCTCAAACGCGCCTCAAACGCGCTTCAAACGCGCCTATAACGCGCTTTAAACGCGCCTCAAACGCGCTTCAAACGCGCCTCAAACGCGCTTCAAACGCGCCTCAAACGCGCCTCAAACAACGCGCTTCAAACACGCTTTAAATGCGCCTCAAACAACGCGCCTCAAACACGCTTCAAACGCGCCTCTAACGCGCCACAAACGCACTTCAAACGCGCCTCAAACACGCTTCAAACGCGCCTCTAACGCGCCTCAAACGCGCTTCAAACGCGCCTATAACGTGCCTCAAACAACGCGCCCCAAACACGCTTCAAACATGCCTCAAACACGCCTCAAACACACCTCAAACGCGCCTCAAACACGCCTCAAACGCGCTTCAAACACGCCTCAAACGCGCTTCAAACGCGCCTCAAACACGCCTCAAACACGCCTCATACGCGCCTCAAACGCGCTTCAAACGCGCTTCAAACGCGCTTCAAACGCGCCTCAAACGCGCCTCAAACGCCCCTCAAACAACGCGCTTCAAACACGCTTCAAATGCGCCTCAAACAACGCGCCTCAAACACGCTTCAAACGCGCCTCTAACGCGCCTCAAACGCACTTCAAACGCGCTTCAAACGCGCCTCAAACACGCTTCAAACGCGCCTCTAACGCGCCTCAAACGCGCTTCAAACGCGCCTATAACGCGCTTTAAACGCGCCTCAAACGCGCTTCAAACGCGCCTATAACGCGTTTGAAGCGCGCCTCAAACAACGCGCTCCAAACACGCTTCAAACACGCCTCAAACACGCTTTAAACGCGCCTCAAACAGCGCGCTTCAAACGCGCCTCAAACAAGGCGCCTCAAACGCGCTTCAAACACGCCTCGAACACGCTTTAAACGCGCCTCAAACACGCATCAAACACGCCTCAAACAACACGCCTCAAACACGCTTTAAACGCGCCTCTAACGCGCCTAAAACGCGCCCCAAACGCGCTTCAAACGCGCCTCTAACGCGCCTCAAACGCGCACGCGCCTCAAACGCGCCTCAAACACGCCTAAAACACGCTTCAAACACGCCTCAACCACGTCTCAAACACGCTTCAAACACGCCTCAAACACGCTTCAAACACGCCTCAAACACACCTCAAACACGCTTCAAACGCGCTTCAAACGCGCTTCAAACGCGCTTCAAACACGCCTCAAACGCGCACGCGCCTCAAACACTTCTCAAACACGCCTCAAACGCGCTTCAAACGCGCCTCAAACGCGCTTCAAACGCGCTTCAAACGCGCCTCAAACGCGCCTCAAACGCCCCTCAAACAACGCGCTTCAAACACGCTTCAAATGCGCCTCAAACAGCGCGCCTCAAACACGCTTCAAACGCGCCTCTAACGCGCCTCAAACGCACTTCAAACGCGCTTCAAACGCGCCTCAAACACGCTTCAAACGCGCCTCTAACGCGCCTCAAACGCGCTTCAAACGCGCCTATAACGCGCTTTAAACGCGCCTCAAACGCGCTTCAAACGCGCCTATAACGCGCTTTAAACGCGCATCAAACAACGCGCTCCAAACACGCTTCAAACACGCCTCAAACACGCTTTAAACGCGCCTCAAACAGCGCGCTTCAAACGCGCCTCAAACAAGGCGCCTCAAACGCGCTTCGAACACGCTTTAAACGCGCCTCAAACACGCATCAAACACGCCTCAAACGCGCCTCAAACGCGCTTCAAACGCGCCTATAACGCGCTTTAAACGCGCCTCAAACGCGCTTCAAACGTGCCTCAAACACGCCTCAAACACACCTCAAACGCGCCTCAAACACGCCTCAAACGCGCTTCAAACACGCCTCAAACGCGCTTCAAACGCGCCTCAAACACGCCTCAAACACGCCTCAAACACGCCTCAAACACGCTTCAAACGCGCCTCAAACGCGCACGCGCCTCAAACGCGCCTCAAACACGCCTCAAAACACGCTTCAAACACGCCTCAACCACGTCTCAAACATGCTTCAAACACGCCTCAAACACGCCTCAAACACGCCTCAAACACGCTTCAAACACGCCTCAAACACACCTCAAACACGCTTCAAACGCGCTTCAAACGCGCTTCAAACGCGCTTCAAACACGCCTCAAACGCGCACGCGCCTCAAAAGCGCCTCAAACGCGCATCAAACACGCCTCAAACGCGCCTCAAACGCGCTTCAAACGCGCCTATAACGCGCTTTAAACGCGCCTCAAACGCGCTTCAAACGCGCCTCAAACGCGCTTCAAACGCGCCTCAAACGCGCCTCAAACAACGCGCTTCAAACACGCTTTAAATGCGCCTCAAACAACGCGCCTCAAACACGCTTCAAACGCGCCTCTAACGCGCCACAAACGCACTTCAAACGCGCCTCAAACACGCTTCAAACGCGCCTCTAACGCGCCTCAAACGCGCTTCAAACGCGCCTATAACGTGCCTCAAACAACGCGCCCCAAACACGCTTCAAACATGCCTCAAACACGCCTCAAACACACCTCAAACGCGCCTCAAACACGCCTCAAACGCGCTTCAAACACGCCTCAAACGCGCTTCAAACGCGCCTCAAACACGCCTCAAACACGCCTCAAACGCGCCTCAAACACGCTTCAAACGCGCCTCAAACGCGCACGCGCCTCAAACGCGCCTCAAACACGCCTCAAACACGCTTCAAACACGCCTCAACCACGTCTCAAACACGCCTCAAACACGCCTCAAACACGCTTCAAACACGCCTCAAACACACCTCAAACGCGCTTCAAACGCGCTTCAAACACGCCTCAAACGCGCACGCGCCTCAAAAGCACCTCAAACGCGCCTCAAACACGCCTCAAACAGGCTTGGAACACGCCTCAAACATGCTTCAAACACGCCTCAAACACTTCTCAAACACTTCTCAAACACGCTTCAAACACGCTTCAAACGCACCTCAAACGCGCCTCAAACGCGCTTCAAACGCGCCTCAAACGCGCTTCAAACGCGCTTCAAACGCGCTTCAAACGCGCCTCAAACGCGCCTCAAACGCCCCTCAAACAACGCGCTTCAAACACGCTTCAAATGCGCCTCAAACAACGCGCCTCAAACACGCTTCAAACGCGCCTCTAACGCGCCTCAAACGCACTTCAAACGCGCTTCAAACGCGCCTCAAACACGCTTCAAACGCGCCTCTAACGCGCCTCAAACGCACTTCAAACGCGCCTATAACGCGCTTTAAACGCGCCTCAAACGCGCTTCAAACGCGCCTATAACGCGCTTTAAACGCGCATCAAACAACGCGCTCCAAACACGCTTCAAACACGCCTCAAACACGCTTTAAACGCGCCTCAAACAGCGCGCTTCAAACGCGCCTCAAACAAGGCGCCTCAAACGCGCTTCAAACACGCCTCGAACACGCTTTAAACGCGCCTCAAACACGCATCAAACACGCCTCAAACGCGCCTCAAACGCGCTTCAAACGCGCCTATAACGCGCTTTAAACGCGCCTCAAACGCGCTTCAAACGCGCCTATAACGCGCTTTAAGCGCGCCTCAAACAACGCGCTCCAAACACGCTTCAAACACGCCTCAAACACGCTTTAAACGCGCCTCAAACAGCGCGCTTCAAACGCGCCTCAAACAAGGCGCCTCAAACGCGCTTCAAACACGCCTCGAACACGCTTTAAACGCGCCTCAAACACGCATCAAACACGCCTCAAACAACACGCCTCAAACACGCTTTAAACGCGCCTCTAACGCGCCTAAAACGCGCCCCAAACGCGCTTCAAACGCGCCTCTAACGCGCCTCAAACGCGCACGCGCCTCAAACACGCTTCAAACACGCCTCAAACACACCTCAAACGCGCTTCAAACGCGCTTCAAACGCGCCTATAACGCGCTTTAAACGCGCCTCAAACGCGCTTCAAACGCGCCTATAACGCGCTTTAAGCGCGCCTCAAACAACGCGCTCCAAACACGCTTCAAACACGCCTCAAACACGCTTTAAACGCGCCTCAAACAGCGCGCTTCAAACGCGCCTCAAACAAGGCGCCTCAAACGCGCTTCAAACACGCCTCGAACACGCTTTAAACGCGCCTCAAACACGCATCAAACACGCCTCAAACAACACGCCTCAAACACGCTTTAAACGCGCCTCTAACGCGCCTAAAACGCGCCCCAAACGCGCTTCAAACGCGCCTCTAACGCGCCTCAAACGCGCACGCGCCTCAAACGCGCCTCAAACGCGCCTCAAACACGCCTCAAACACGCTTCAAACACGCCTCAAACACACCTCAAACGCGCTTCAAACACGCCTCAAACGCGCTTCAAACGCGCCTCAAACGCGCACGCGCCTTAAACGCGCATCAAACACGCTTCAAACACGCCTCAAACACGCCTCAAACACGCCTCAAACACGCCTCAAACACGCTTCAAACGCGCCTCAAACGCGCACGCGCCTCAAACGCGCCTCAAACGCGCCTCAAACACGCCTCAAACACGCCTCAAACACGCCTCGAACAGGCTTCGAACACGCCTCAAACACGCCTCAAACACGCTTCAAACACTTCTCAAACACGCCTCAAACACGCTTCAAACGCGCCTCAAACGCGCTTCAAACGCGCCTCAAACGCGCCTCAAACAACGCGCTTCAAACACGCTTCAAACGCGCCTCAAACGCGCTTCAAACGCGCCTCAAACGCGCCTCAAACACGCCTCAAACACGCCTCAAACACGCTTCAAACGCGCCTCAAACGCGCACGCGCCTCAAACGCGCCTCAAACACGCCTCAAGCACGCCTCAAACACGCTTCAAACACGCCTCAACCACGTCTCAAACACGCTTCAAACACGCCTCAAACACCCCTCAAACACGCCTCAAACACGCTTCAAACACGCCTCAAACACACCTCAAACACGCTTCAAACGCGCTTCAAACGCGCTTCAAACGCGCTTCAAACACGCCTCAAACGCGCACGCGCCTCAAAAGCGCCTCAAACGCGCCTCAAACACGCCTCAAACAGGCTTCGAACACGCCTCAAACATGCTTCAAACACGCCTCAAACACTTCTCAAACACTTCTCAAACACGCTTCAAACGCACCTCAAACGCGCCTCAAACGCGCTTCAAACGCGCTTCAAACGCGCTTCAAACGCGCTTCAAACGCGCCTCAAACGCGCCTCAAACGCCCCTCAAACAACGCGCTTCAAACACGCTTCAAACGCGCCTCAAACGCGCTTCAAACAACGCGCTCCAAACACGCTTCAAACACGCCTCAAACACGCTTTAAACGCGCGTCAAACAGCGCGCTTCAAACGCGCCTCAAACGCGCCTCAAACGCGCTTCAAACGCGCCTCAAACGCGCTTCAAACGCGCTTCAAACGCGCTTCAAACGCGCCTCAAACGCGCCTCAAACGCCCCTCAAACAACGCGCTTCAAACACGCTTCAAATGCGCCTCAAACAACGCGCCTCAAACACGCTTCAAACGCGCCTCTAACGCGCCTCAAACGCACTTCAAACGCGCTTCAAACGCGCCTCAAACGCGCTTCAAACAACGCGCTCCAAACACGCTTCAAACACGCCTCAAACACGCTTTAAACGCGCGTCAAACAGCGCGCTCCAAACACGCTTCAAACACGCCTCAAACACGCTTTAAACGCGCGTCAAACAACGCGCTCCAAACACGCTTCAAACACGCCTCAAACACGCTTCAAACGCGCCTCAAACAAGGCGCCTCAAACGCGCTTCAAACACGCCTCGAACACGCTTTAAACGCGCCTCAAACACGCATCAAACACGCCTCAAACAACGCGCCTCAAACACGCTTCAAACGCGCCTCTAACGCGCCTAAAACGCGCCCCAAACGCGCTTCAAACGCGCTTCAAACGCGCCTCTAACGCGCCTCAAACGCGCACGCGCCTCAAACGCGCCTCAAACACGCCTCAAACACGCCTCAAACACGCCTCAAACACGCCTCAAACACGCTTCAAACGCGCCTCAAACGCGCCTCAAACGCGCTTCAAACGCGCCTCAAACGCGCTTCAAACGCGCTTCAAACGCGCTTCAAACGCGCCTCAAACGCGCCTCAAACGCCCCTCAAACAACGCGCTTCAAACACGCTTCAAATGCGCCTCAAACAACGCGCCTCAAACACGCTTCAAACGCGCCTCTAACGCGCCTCAAACGCACTTCAAACGCGCTTCAAACGCGCCTCAAACGCGCTTCAAACAACGCGCTCCAAACACGCTTCAAACACGCCTCAAACACGCTTTAAACGCGCGTCAAACAGCGCGCTTCAAACGCGCCTCAAACAAGGCGCCTCAAACGCGCTTCAAACACGCCTCGAACACGCTTTAAACGCGCCTCAAACACGCATCAAACACGCCTCAAACAACGCGCCTCAAACACGCTTCAAACGCGCCTCTAACGCGCCTAAAACGCGCCCCAAACGCGCTTCAAACGCGCTTCAAACGCGCCTCTAACGCGCCTCAAACGCGCACGCGCCTCAAACGCGCCTCAAACACGCCTCAAACACGCCTCAAACACGCCTCAAACACGCCTCAAACACGCTTCAAACGCGCCTCAAACGCGCACGCACCTCAAACGCGCCTCAAACACGCCTCAAGCACGCCTCAAACACGCTTCAAACACGCCTCAACCACGTCTCAAACACGCTTCAAACACGCCTCAAACACCCCTCAAACACGCCTCAAACACGCTTCAAACACGCCTCAAACACACCTCAAACACGCTTCAAACGCGCTTCAAACGCGCTTCAAACGCGCTTCAAACACGCCTCAAACGCGCACGCGCCTCAAAAGCGCCTCAAACGCGCCTCAAACACGCCTCAAACAGGCTTCGAACACGCCTCAAACATGCTTCAAACACGCCTCAAACAGCGCGCTTCAAACGCGCCTCAAACAAGGCGCCTCAAACGCGCTTCGAACACGCTTTAAACGCGCCTCAAACACGCATCAAACACGCCTCAAACGCGCCTCAAACGCGCTTCAAACGCGCCTATAACGCGCTTTGAAGCGCGCTTCAAACGCGCCTCAAACGCGCTTCAAACGCGCCTCAAACGCGCTTCAAACGCGCCTCAAACGCGCCTCAAACAACGCGCTTCAAACACGCTTTAAATGCGCCTCAAACAACGCGCCTCAAACACGCTTCAAACGCGCCTCTAACGCGCCTCAAACGCACTTCAAACGCGCCTCAAACACGCTTCAAACGCGCCTCTAACGCGCCTCAAACGCGCCTCAAACAACGCGCTTCAAACACGCTTTAAATGCGCCTCAAACAACGCGCCTCAAACACGCTTCAAACACGCTTCAAACGCGCCTCTAACGCGCTTCAAACGCGCCTCAAACACGCTTCAAACGCGCCTCTAACGCGCCTCAAACGCGCTTCAAACGCGCCTATAACGTGCCTCAAACAACGCGCCCCAAACACGCTTCAAACATGCCTCAAACACGCCTCAAACACACCTCAAACGCGCCTCAAACACGCCTCAAACGCGCTTCAAACACGCCTCAAACGCGCTTCAAACGCGCCTCAAACACGCCTCAAACACGCCTCAAACGCGCCTCAAACACGCTTCAAACGCGCCTCAAACGCGCACACGCCTCAAACGCGCCTCAAACACGCCTCAAACACGCTTCAAACACGCCTCAACCACGTCTCAAACACGCCTCAAACACGCCTCAAACACGCTTCAAACACGCCTCAAACACACCTCAAACACGCTTCAAACGCGCTTCAAACGCGCTTCAAACGCGCTTCAAACACGCCTCAAACGCGCACGCGCCTCAAAAGCGCCTCAAACACGCCTCAAACAGGCTTCGAACACGCCTCAAACATGCTTCAAACACGCCTCAAACACTTCTCAAACACTTCTCAAACACGCTTCAAACACGCTTCAAACGCACCTCAAACGCGCCTCAAACGCGCTTCAAACGCGCCTCAAACGCGCTTCAAACGCGCTTCAAACACGCCTCAAACGCGCCTCAAACGCCCCTCAAACAACGCGCTTCAAACACGCTTCAAATGCGCCTCAAACAACGCGCCTCAAACACGCTTCAAACGCGCCTCTAACGCGCCTCAAACGCACTTCAAACGCGCTTCAAACGCGCCTCAAACACGCTTCAAACGCGCCTCTAAAGCGCCTCAAACGCGCTTCAAACGCGCTTCAAACGCGCCTATAACGCGCTTTAAACGCGCCTCAAACGCGCTTCAAACGCGCCTATAACGCGCTTTAAACGCGCATCAAACAACGCGCTCCAAACACGCTTCAAACACGCCTCAAACACGCTTTAAACGCGCCTCAAACAGCGCGCTTCAAACGCGCCTCAAACAACACGCCTCAAACACGCTTTAAACGCGCCTCTAACGCGCCTAAACCGCGCCCCAAACGCGCTTCAAACGCGCTTCAAACGCGCCTCTAACGCGCCTCAAACGCGCACGCGCCTCAAACGCGCCTCAAACGCGCCTCAAACACGCCTCAAACACGCTTCAAACACGCCTCAAACACACCTCAAACGCGCTTCAAACACGCCTCAAACGCGCTTCAAACGCGCCTCAAACGCGCACGCGCCTTAAACGCGCATCAAACACGCTTCAAACACGCCTCAAACACGCTTTAAACGCGCCTCTAACGCGCCTAAACCGCGCCCCAAACGCGCTTCAAACGCGCTTCAAACGCGCCTCTAACGCGCCTCAAACGCGCACGCGCCTCAAACGCGCCTCAAACGCGCCTCAAACACGCCTCAAACACGCTTCAAACACGCCTCAAACACACCTCAAACGCGCTTCAAACACGCCTCAAACGCGCTTCAAACGCGCCTCAAACGCGCACGCGCCTTAAACGCGCATCAAACACGCTTCAAACACGCCTCAAACACGCCTCAAACACGCCTCAAACACGCCTCAAACACGCCTCAAACACGCTTCAAACGCGCCTCAAACGCGCACGCGCCTCAAACGCGCCTCAAACGCGCCTCAAACACGCCTCAAACACGCCTCAAACACGCCTCGAACAGGCTTCGAACACGCCTCAAACACGCCTCAAACACGCTTCAAACACTTCTCAAACACGCCTCAAACACGCTTCAAACGCGCCTCAAACGCGCTTCAAACGCGCCTCAAACGCGCCTCAAACACGCCTCAAACACGCCTCAAACACGCCTCAAACACGCTTCAAACGCGCCTCAAACGCGCACGCGCCTCAAACGCGCCTCAAACACGCCTCAAGCACGCCTCAAACACGCTTCAAACACGCCTCAACCACGTCTCAAACACGCTTCAAACACGCCTCAAACACCCCTCAAACGCGCCTCAAACGCGCTTCAAACGCGCCTCAAACGCGCTTCAAACGCGCTTCAAACGCGCCTCAAACGCGCCTCAAACGCCCCTCAAACAACGCGCTTCAAACACGCTTCAAATGCGCCTCAAACAACGCGCCTCAAACACGCTTCAAACGCGCCTCTAACGCGCCTCAAACGCACTTCAAACGCGCTTCAAACGCGCCTCAAACACGCTTCAAACGCGCCTCTAACGCGCCTCAAACGCGCTTCAAACGCGCCTATAACGCGCTTTAAACGCGCCTCAAACAACGCGCTCCAAACACGCTTCAAACACGCCTCAAACACGCTTTAAACGCGCCTCAAACAGCGCGCTTCAAACGCGCCTCAAACAAGGCGCCTCAAACGCGCTTCAAACACGCCTCGAACACGCTTTAAACGCGCCTCAAACACGCATCAAACACGCCTCAAACAACGCGCCTCAAACACGCTTCAAACGCGCTTCAAACGCGCTTCAAACGCGCCTCTAACGCGCCTCAAACGCGCACGCGCCTCAAACGCGCCTCAAACACGCCTCAAACACGCCTCAAACACGCTTCAAACACGCCTCAAACACACCTCAAACGCGCTTCAAACACGCCTCAAACGCGCTTCAAACGCGCCTCAAACGCGCACGCGCCTTAAACGCGCATCAAACACGCTTCAAACACGCCTCAAACACGCCTCAAACACGCCTCAAACGCGCTTCAAACGCGCTTCAAACGCGCCTCAAACGCGCACGCGCCTTAAACGCGCATCAAACACGCTTCAAACACGCCTCAAACACGCCTCAAACGCGCTTCAAACGCGCTTCAAACACGCTTCAAACACGCTTCAAACGCGCCTCAAACAACGCGCCTCAAACGCGCCTCAAACGCACTTCAAACACACCTCAAACGCGCTTCAAACGCGCCTCAAACGCGCTTCAAACGCGCTTCAAACGCGCCTCAAACGCGCCTCAAACAACGCGCTCCAAACACGCTTCAAACACGCCTCAAACACGCTTTAAACGCGCCTCAAACTCGCCTCAAACGCGCTTCAAACGCGCCTCAAACGCGCCTCAAACAACGCGCTTCAAACGCGCTTCAAACACGCTTCAAACGCGCCTCAAACACGCTTCAAACGCGCCTCTAACGCGCCTCAAACGCGCTTCAAACGCGCCTATAACGCGCTTTAAACGCGCCTCAAACGCGCTTCAAACGCGCCTATAACGCGCTTTAAACGCGCATCAAACAACGCGCTCCAAACACGCTTCAAACGCGCCTCAAACACGCTTCAAACGCGCCTCTAACGCGCCTCAAACGCGCTTCAAACGCGCCTCAAACACGCTTCAAACGCGCCTCTAACGCGCCTCAAACGCGCTTCAAACGCGCCTATAACGCGCCTCAAACAACGCGCCCCAAACACGCTTCAAACATGCCTCAAACACGCCTCAAACACACCTCAAACGCGCCTCAAACACGCCTCAAACGCGCTTCAAACACGCCTCAAACGCGCTTCAAACGCGCCTCAAACACGCCTCAAACACGCCTCAAACACGCCTCAAACACGCTTCAAACGCGCCTCAAACGCGCACGCGCCTCAAACGCGCCTCAAACACGCCTCAAAACACGCCTCAACCACGTCTCAAACACGCTTCAAACACGCCTCAAACACGCCTCAAACACGCCTCAAACACGCTTCAAACACGCCTCAAACACACCTCAAACACGCTTCAAATGCGCTTCAAACGCGCTTCAAACGCGCTTCAAACACGCCTCAAACGCGCACGCGCCTCAAAAGCGCCTCAAACGCGCATCAAACACGCCTCAAACGCGCCTCAAACGCGCCTCAAACGCGCTTCAAACGCGCCTATAACGCGCTTTAAACGCGCCTCAAACGCGCTTCAAACGCGCCTCAAACGCGCTTCAAACGCGCCTCAAACGCGCCTCAAACACGCTTCAAACGCGCCTCTAACGCGCCTCAAACGCACTTCAAACGCGCCTCAAACACGCTTCAAACGCGCCTCAAACGCGCTTCAAACGCGCCTATAACGTGCCTCAAACAACGCGCCCCAAACACGCTTCAAACATGCCTCAAACACGCCTCAAACACACCTCAAACGCGCCTCAAACACGCCTCAAACGCGCTTCAAACACGCCTCAAACGCGCTTCAAACGCGCCTCAAACACGCCTCAAACACGCCTCAAACGCGCCTCAAACACGCTTCAAACGCGCCTCAAACGCGCACGCGCCTCAAACGCGCCTCAAACACGCCTCAAACACGCCTCAACCACGTCTCAAACACGCCTCAAACACGCCTCAAACACGCTTCAAACACGCCTCAAACACACCTCAAACACGCTTCAAACGCGCTTCAAACGCGCTTCAAACGCGCTTCAAACACGCCTCAAACGCGCACGCGCCTCAAAAGCGCCTCAAACGCGCCTCAAACACGCCTCAAACAGGCTTCGAACACGCCTCAAACATGCTTCAAACACGCCTCAAACACTTCTCAAACACTTCTCAAACACGCTTCAAACACGCTTCAAACGCACCTCAAACGCGCTTCAAACGCGCCTCAAACGCGCTTCAAACGCGCTTCAAACGCGCTTCAAACGCGCCTCAAACGCGCCTCAAACGCCCCTCAAACAACGCGCTTCAAACACGCTTCAAATGCGCCTCAAACAACGCGCCTCAAACACGCTTCAAACGCGCCTCTAACGCGCCTCAAACGCACTTCAAACGCGCTTCAAACGCGCCTCAAACACGCTTCAAACGCGCCTCTAACGCGCCTCAAACGCGCTTCAAACGCGCCTATAACGCGCTTTAAACGCGCCTCAAACGCGCTTCAAACGCGCCTATAACGCGATTTAAACGCGCATCAAACAACGCGCTCCAAACACGCTTCAAACACGCCTCAAACACGCTTTAAACGCGCCTCAAACAGCGCGCTTCAAACGCGCCTCAAACAAGGCGCCTCAAACGCGCTTCAAACACGCCTCGAACACGCTTTAAACGCGCCTCAAACACGCATCAAGCACGCCTCAAACGCGCCTCAAACGCGCTTCAAACGCGCCTATAACGCGCTTTAAACGCGCCTCAAACGCGCTTCAAACGCGCCTATAACGCGCTTTAAGCGCGCCTCAAACAACGCGCTCCAAACACGCTTCAAACACGCCTCAAACACGCTTTAAACGCGCCTCAAACAGCGCGCTTCAAACGCGCCTCAAACAAGGCGCCTCAAACGCGCTTCAAACACGCCTCGAACACGCTTTAAACGCGCCTCAAACACGCATCAAACACGCCTCAAACGCGCTTCAAACACGCCTCAAACGCGCTTCAAACGCGCCTCAAACACGCCTCAAACACGCCTCAAACGCGCCTCAAACACGCTTCAAACGCGCCTCAAACGCGCACGCGCCTCAAACACGCCTCAAACACGCCTCAAACACGCTTCAAACACGCCTCAACCACGTCTCAAACACGCCTCAAACACGCCTCAAACACGCTTCAAACACGCCTCAAACACACCTCAAACACGCTTCAAACGCGCTTCAAACGCGCTTCAAACGCGCTTCAAACACGCCTCAAACGCGCACGCGCCTCAAAAGCGCCTCAAACGCGCCTCAAACACGCCTCAAACAGGCTTCGAACACGCCTCAAACATGCTTCAAACACGCCTCAAACACTTCTCAAACACTTCTCAAACACGCTTCAAACACGCTTCAAACGCACCTCAAACGCGCCTCAAACGCGCTTCAAACGCGCTTCAAACGCGCTTCAAACGCGCCTCAAACGCGCCTCAAACGCCCCTCAAACAACGCGCTTCAAACACGCTTCAAATGCGCCTCAAACAACGCGCCTCAAACGCGCTTCAAACGCGCCTATAACGCGCTTTAAACGCGCCTCAAACGCGCTTCAAACGCGCCTATAACGCGCTTTAAGCACGCCTCAAACAACGCGCTCCAAACACGCTTCAAACACGCCTCAAACACGCTTTAAACGCGCCTCAAACAGCGCGCTTCAAACGCGCCTCAAACAAGGCGCCTCAAACGCGCTTCAAACACGCCTCGAACACGCTTTAAACGCGCCTCAAACACGCATCAAACACGCCTCA
Organism: Eucyclogobius newberryi; assembly: GCF_026437365.1. Lineage (NCBI taxonomy): Eukaryota > Metazoa > Chordata > Actinopteri > Gobiiformes > Gobiidae > Eucyclogobius > Eucyclogobius newberryi. The sequence goes on along the minus strand of NW_027315746.1, from coordinate 1,120,692 downwards.
AACAACACGCCTCAAACACGCTTTAAACGCGCCTCTAACGCGCCTAAAACGCGCCCCAAACGCGCTTCAAACGCGCTTCAAACGCGCCTCTAACGCGCCTCAAACGCGCACGCGCCTCAAACGCGCCTCAAACGCGCCTCAAACACGCCTCAAACACGCTTCAAACACGCCTCAAACGCGCTTCAAACACGCCTCAAACGCGCTTCAAACGCGCCTCAAACGCGCACGCGCCTTAAACGCGCATCAAACACGCTTCAAACACGCCTCAAACACGCCTCAAACACGCCTCAAACACGCCTCAAACACGCCTCAAACACGCTTCAAACGCGCCTCAAACGCGCACGCGCCTCAAACGCGCCTCAAACGCGCCTCAAACACGCCTCAAACACGCCTCAAACACGCCTCAAACACGCCTCGAACAGGCTTCGAACACGCCTCAAACACGCCTCAAACACGCCTCAAACACGCTTCAAACACTTCTCAAACACGCCTCAAACACGCTTCAAACGCGCCTCAAACGCGCTTCAAACGCGCCTCAAACGCGCCTCAAACAACGCGCTTCAAACACGCTTCAAACACGCTTCAAATGCGCCTCAAACAACGCGCCTCAAACACGCTTCAAACGCGCCTCAAACGCGCTTCAAACGCGCCTCAAACGCGCCTCAAACACGCCTCAAACACGCCTCAAACGCGCCTCAAACACGCTTCAAACGCGCCTCAAACGCGCACGCGCCTCAAACGCGCCTCAAACACGCCTCAAGCACGCCTCAAACACGCTTCAAACACGCCTCAACCACGTCTCAAACACGCTTCAAACACGCCTCAAACACCCCTCAAACACGCCTCAAACACGCTTCAAACACGCCTCAAACACACCTCAAACACGCTTCAAACGCGCTTCAAACGCGCTTCAAACGCGCTTCAAACACGCCTCAAACGCGCACGCGCCTCAAAAGCGCCTCAAACGCGCCTCAAACACGCCTCAAACAGGCTTCAAACACGCCTCAAACATGCTTCAAACACGCCTCAAACACTTCTCAAACACTTCTCAAACACGCTTCAAACGCACCTCAAACGCGCCTCAAACGCGCTTCAAACGCGCCTCAAACGCGCTTCAAACGCGCTTCAAACGCGCCTCAAACGCGCCTCAAACGCCCCTCAAACAACGCGCTTCAAACACGCTTCAAATGCGCCTCAAACAACGCGCCTCAAACACGCTTCAAACGCGCCTCTAACGCGCCTCAAACGCACTTCAAACGCGCTTCAAACGCGCCTCAAACGCGCTTCAAACAACGCGCTCCAAACACGCTTCAAACACGCCTCAAACACGCTTTAAACGCGCGTCAAACAGCGCGCTTCAAACGCGCCTCAAACAAGGCGCCTCAAACGCGCTTCAAACACGCCTCGAACACGCTTTAAACGCGCCTCAAACACGCATCAAACACGCCTCAAACAACGCGCCTCAAACACGCATCAAACACGCCTCAAACAACGCGCCTCAAACACGCTTCAAACGCGCCTCTAACGCGCCTAAAACGCGCTTCAAACGCGCTTCAAACGCGCCTCTAACGCGCCTCAAACGCGCACGCGCCTCAAACGCGCCTCAAACGCGCCTCAAACACGCCTCAAACACGCCTCAAACACGCCTCAAACACGCTTCAAACGCGCCTCAAACGCGCACGCGCCTCAAACGCGCCTCAAGCACGCCTCAAACACGCTTCAAACACGCCTCAACCACGTCTCAAACACGCTTCAAACACCCCTCAAACACGCCTCAAACACGCTTCAAACACGCCTCAAACACACCTCAAACACGCTTCAAACGCGCTTCAAACGCGCTTCAAACGCGCTTCAAACACGCCTCAAACGCGCACGCGCCTCAAAAGCGCCTCAAACGCGCCTCAAACACGCCTCAAACAGGCTTCGAACACGCCTCAAACATGCTTCAAACATGCCTCAAACAGCGCGCTTCAAACGCGCCTCAAACAAGGCGCCTCAAACGCGCTTCGAACACGCTTTAAACGCGCCTCAAACACGCATCAAACACGCCTCAAACGCGCCTCAAACGCGCTTCAAACGCGCCTATAACGCGCTTTAAACGCGCTTCAAACGCGCCTCAAACGCGCTTCAAACGCGCCTCAAACGCGCTTCAAACGCGCCTCAAACGCGCCTCAAACAACGCGCTTCAAACACGCTTTAAATGCGCCTCAAACAACGCGCCTCAAACACGCTTCAAACGCGCCTCTAACGCGCCTCAAACGCACTTCAAACGCGCCTCAAACACGCTTCAAACGCACCTCTAACGCGCCTCAAACGCGCTTCAAACGCGCCTCAAACACGCTTCAAACGCGCCTCTAACGCGCCTCAAACGCGCTTCAAACGCGCCTATAACGCGCCTCAAACAACGCGCCCCAAACACGCTTCAAACATGCCTCAAACACGCCTCAAACACACCTCAAACGCGCCTCAAACACGCCTCAAACGCGCCTCAAACACGCCTCAAACACGCCTCAAACACGCTTCAAACGCGCCTCAAACGCGCACGCGCCTCAAACGCGCCTCAAACACGCCTCAAAACACGCTTCAAACACGCCTCAACCACGTCTCAAACACGCTTCAAACACGCCTCAAACACGCCTCAAACACGCCTCAAACACGCTTCAAACACGCCTCAAACACACCTCAAACACGCTTCAAACGCGCTTCAAACGCGCTTCAAACGCGCTTCAAACGCGCTTCAAACACGCCTCAAACGCGCACGCGCCTCAAAAGCGCCTCAAACGCGCCTCAAACACGCCTCAAACAGGCTTCGAACACGCCTCAAACATGCTTCAAACACGCCTCAAACACTTCTCAAACACGCCTCAAACGCGCTTCAAACGCGCCTCAAACGCGCTTCAAACGCGCTTCAAACGCGTCTCAAACGCGCCTCAAACGCCCCTCAAACAACGCGCTTCAAACACGCTTCAAATGCGCCTCAAACAACGCGCCTCAAACACGCTTCAAACGCGCCTCTAACGCGCCTCAAACGCACTTCAAACGCGCTTCAAACGCGCCTCAAACACGCTTCAAACGCGCCTCTAACGCGCCTCAAACGCGCTTCAAACGCGCCTATAACGCGCTTTAAACGCGCATCAAACAACGCGCTCCAAACACGCTTCAAACACGCCTCAAACACGCTTTAAACGCGCCTCAAACAGCGCGCTTCAAACGCGCCTCAAACAAGGCGCCTCAAACGCGCTTCGAACACGCTTTAAACGCGCCTCAAACACGCATCAAACACGCCTCAAACGCGCCTCAAACGCGCTTCAAACGCGCCTATAACGCGCTTTAAACGCGCCTCAAACGCGCTTCAAACGCGCCTCAAACGCGCTTCAAACGCGCCTCAAACGCGCCTCAAACAACGCGCTTCAAACACGCTTTAAATGCGCCTCAAACAACGCGCCTCAAACACGCTTCAAACGCGCCTCTAACGCGCCTCAAACGCACTTCAAACGCGCCTCAAACACGCTTCAAACGCGCCTCTAACGCGCCTCAAACGCGCTTCAAACGCGCCTATAACGTGCCTCAAACAACGCGCCCCAAACACGGTTCAAACATGCCTCAAACACGCCTCAAACACACCTCAAACGCGCCTCAAACACGCCTCAAACGCGCTTCAAACACGCCTCAAACGCGCTTCAAACGCGCCTCAAACACGCCTCAAACACGCCTCAAACGCGCCTCAAACACGCTTCAAACGCGCCTCAAACGCGCCTAAAACACGCCTCAAACACGCTTCAAACACGCCTCAACCACGTCTCAAACACGCCTCAAACACGCTTCAAACACGCCTCAAACACGCCTCAAACACACCTCAAACACGCTTCAAACACGCTTCAAACACGCTTCAAATGCGCCTCAAACAACGCGCCTCAAACACGCTTCAAACGCGCCTCAAACGCGCTTCAAACGCGCCTCAAACGCGCCTCAAACACGCCTCAAACACGCCTCAAACGCGCCTCAAACACGCTTCAAACGCGCCTCAAACGCGCACGCGCCTCAAACGCGCCTCAAACACGCCTCAAGCACGCCTCAAACACGCTTCAAACACGCCTCAACCACGTCTCAAACACGCTTCAAACACGCCTCAAACACCCCTCAAACACGCCTCAAACACGCTTCAAACACGCCTCAAACACACCTCAAACACGCTTCAAACGCGCTTCAAACGCGCTTCAAACGCGCTTCAAACACGCCTCAAACGCGCACGCGCCTCAAAAGCGCCTCAAACGCGCCTCAAACACGCCTCAAACAGGCTTCGAACACGCCTCAAACATGCTTCAAACACGCCTCAAACACTTCTCAAACACTTCTCAAACACGCTTCAAACGCACCTCAAACGCGCCTCAAACGCGCTTCAAACGCGCCTCAAACGCGCTTCAAACGCGCTTCAAACGCGCCTCAAACGCGCCTCAAACGCCCCTCAAACAACGCGCTTCAAACACGCTTCAAATGCGCCTCAAACAACGCGCCTCAAACACGCTTTAAACGCGCGTCAAACAGCGCGCTTCAAACGCGCCTCAAACAAGGCGCCTCAAACGCGCTTCAAACACGCCTCGAACACGCTTTAAACGCGCCTCAAACACGCATCAAACACGCCTCAAACAACGCGCCTCAAACACGCATCAAACACGCCTCAAACAACGCGCCTCAAACACGCTTCAAACGCGCCTCTAACGCGCCTAAAACGCGCCCCAAACGCGCTTCAAACGCGCTTCAAACGCGCCTCTAACGCGCCTCAAACGCGCACGCGCCTCAAACGCGCCTCAAACGCGCCTCAAACACGCCTCAAACACGCCTCAAACACGCCTCAAACACGCTTCAAACGCGCCTCAAACGCGCACGCGCCTCAAACGCGCCTCAAGCACGCCTCAAACACGCTTCAAACACGCCTCAACCACGTCTCAAACACGCTTCAAACACCCCTCAAACACGCCTCAAACACGCTTCAAACACGCCTCAAACACACCTCAAACACGCTTCAAACGCGCTTCAAACGCGCTTCAAACGCGCTTCAAACACGCCTCAAACGCGCACGCGCCTCAAAAGCGCCTCAAACGCGCCTCAAACACGCCTCAAACAGGCTTCGAACACGCCTCAAACATGCTTCAAACATGCCTCAAACAGCGCGCTTCAAACGCGCCTCAAACAAGGCGCCTCAAACGCGCTTCGAACACGCTTTAAACGCGCCTCAAACACGCATCAAACACGCCTCAAACGCGCCTCAAACGCGCTTCAAACGCGCCTATAACGCGCTTTAAACGCGCTTCAAACGCGCCTCAAACGCGCTTCAAACGCGCCTCAAACGCGCTTCAAACGCGCCTCAAACGCGCCTCAAACAACGCGCTTCAAACACGCTTTAAATGCGCCTCAAACAACGCGCCTCAAACACGCTTCAAACGCGCCTCTAACGCGCCTCAAACGCACTTCAAACGCGCCTCAAACACGCTTCAAACGCACCTCTAACGCGCCTCAAACGCGCTTCAAACGCGCCTCAAACACGCTTCAAACGCGCCTCTAACGCGCCTCAAACGCGCTTCAAACGCGCCTATAACGCGCCTCAAACAACGCGCCCCAAACACGCTTCAAACATGCCTCAAACACGCCTCAAACACACCTCAAACGCGCCTCAAACACGCCTCAAACGCGCCTCAAACACGCCTCAAACACGCCTCAAACACGCTTCAAACGCGCCTCAAACGCGCACGCGCCTCAAACGCGCCTCAAACACGCCTCAAAACACGCTTCAAACACGCCTCAACCACGTCTCAAACACGCTTCAAACACGCCTCAAACACGCCTCAAACACGCCTCAAACACGCTTCAAACACGCCTCAAACACACCTCAAACACGCTTCAAACGCGCTTCAAACGCGCTTCAAACGCGCTTCAAACGCGCTTCAAACACGCCTCAAACGCGCACGCGCCTCAAAAGCGCCTCAAACGCGCCTCAAACACGCCTCAAACAGGCTTCGAACACGCCTCAAACATGCTTCAAACACGCCTCAAACACTTCTCAAACACGCCTCAAACGCGCTTCAAACGCGCTTCAAACGCGTCTCAAACGCGCCTCAAACGCCCCTCAAACAACGCGCTTCAAACACGCTTCAAATGCGCCTCAAACAACGCGCCTCAAACACGCTTCAAACGCGCCTCTAACGCGCCTCAAACGCACTTCAAACGCGCTTCAAACGCGCCTCAAACACGCTTCAAACGCGCCTCTAACGCGCCTCAAACGCGCTTCAAACGCGCCTATAACGCGCTTTAAACGCGCATCAAACAACGCGCTCCAAACACGCTTCAAACACGCCTCAAACACGCTTTAAACGCGCCTCAAACAGCGCGCTTCAAACGCGCCTCAAACAAGGCGCCTCAAACGCGCTTCGAACACGCTTTAAACGCGCCTCAAACACGCATCAAACACGCCTCAAACGCGCCTCAAACGCGCTTCAAACGCGCCTATAACGCGCTTTAAACGCGCCTCAAACACGCCTCAAACACGCTTCAAACACGCCTCAAACGCGCTTCAAACACGCCTCAAACGCGCTTCAAACGCGCCTCAAACGCGCACGCGCCTTAAACGCGCATCAAACACGCTTCAAACACGCCTCAAACACGCCTCAAACACGCCTCAAACACGCCTCAAACACGCCTCAAACACGCTTCAAACGCGCCTCAAACGCGCACGCGCCTCAAACGCGCCTCAAACGCGCCTCAAACACGCCTCAAACACGCCTCAAACACGCCTCAAACACGCCTCGAACAGGCTTCGAACACGCCTCAAACACGCCTCAAACACGCCTCAAACACGCTTCAAACACTTCTCAAACACGCCTCAAACACGCTTCAAACGCGCCTCAAACGCGCTTCAAACGCGCCTCAAACGCGCCTCAAACAACGCGCTTCAAACACGCTTCAAACACGCTTCAAATGCGCCTCAAACAACGCGCCTCAAACACGCTTCAAACGCGCCTCAAACGCGCTTCAAACGCGCCTCAAACGCGCCTCAAACACGCCTCAAACACGCCTCAAACGCGCCTCAAACACGCTTCAAACGCGCCTCAAACGCGCACGCGCCTCAAACGCGCCTCAAACACGCCTCAAGCACGCCTCAAACACGCTTCAAACACGCCTCAACCACGTCTCAAACACGCTTCAAACACGCCTCAAACACCCCTCAAACACGCCTCAAACACGCTTCAAACACGCCTCAAACACACCTCAAACACGCTTCAAACGCGCTTCAAACGCGCTTCAAACGCGCTTCAAACACGCCTCAAACGCGCACGCGCCTCAAAAGCGCCTCAAACGCGCCTCAAACACGCCTCAAACAGGCTTCGAACACGCCTCAAACATGCTTCAAACACGCCTCAAACACTTCTCAAACACTTCTCAAACACGCTTCAAACGCACCTCAAACGCGCCTCAAACGCGCTTCAAACGCGCCTCAAACGCGCTTCAAACGCGCTTCAAACGCGCCTCAAACGCGCCTCAAACGCCCCTCAAACAACGCGCTTCAAACACGCTTCAAATGCGCCTCAAACAACGCGCCTCAAACACGCTTCAAACGCGCCTCTAACGCGCCTCAAACGCACTTCAAACGCGCTTCAAACGCGCCTCAAACGCGCTTCAAACAACGCGCTCCAAACACGCTTCAAACACGCCTCAAACACGCTTTAAACGCGCGTCAAACAGCGCGCTTCAAACGCGCCTCAAACAAGGCGCCTCAAACGCGCTTCAAACACGCCTCGAACACGCTTTAAACGCGCCTCAAACACGCATCAAACACGCCTCAAACAACGCGCCTCAAACACGCATCAAACACGCCTCAAACAACGCGCCTCAAACACGCTTCAAACGCGCCTCTAACGCGCCTAAAACGCGCTTCAAACGCGCTTCAAACGCGCCTCTAACGCGCCTCAAACGCGCACGCGCCTCAAACGCGCCTCAAACGCGCCTCAAACACGCCTCAAACACGCCTCAAACACGCCTCAAACACGCTTCAAACGCGCCTCAAACGCGCACGCGCCTCAAACGCGCCTCAAGCACGCCTCAAACACGCTTCAAACACGCCTCAACCACGTCTCAAACACGCTTCAAACACCCCTCAAACACGCCTCAAACACGCTTCAAACACGCCTCAAACACACCTCAAACACGCTTCAAACGCGCTTCAAACGCGCTTCAAACGCGCTTCAAACACGCCTCAAACGCGCACGCGCCTCAAAAGCGCCTCAAACGCGCCTCAAACACGCCTCAAACAGGCTTCGAACACGCCTCAAACATGCTTCAAACATGCCTCAAACAGCGCGCTTCAAACGCGCCTCAAACAAGGCGCCTCAAACGCGCTTCGAACACGCTTTAAACGCGCCTCAAACACGCATCAAACACGCCTCAAACGCGCCTCAAACGCGCTTCAAACGCGCCTATAACGCGCTTTAAACGCGCTTCAAACGCGCCTCAAACGCGCTTCAAACGCGCCTCAAACGCGCTTCAAACGCGCCTCAAACGCGCCTCAAACAACGCGCTTCAAACACGCTTTAAATGCGCCTCAAACAACGCGCCTCAAACACGCTTCAAACGCGCCTCTAACGCGCCTCAAACGCACTTCAAACGCGCCTCAAACACGCTTCAAACGCACCTCTAACGCGCCTCAAACGCGCTTCAAACGCGCCTCAAACACGCTTCAAACGCGCCTCTAACGCGCCTCAAACGCGCTTCAAACGCGCCTATAACGCGCCTCAAACAACGCGCCCCAAACACGCTTCAAACATGCCTCAAACACGCCTCAAACACACCTCAAACGCGCCTCAAACACGCCTCAAACGCGCCTCAAACACGCCTCAAACACGCCTCAAACACGCTTCAAACGCGCCTCAAACGCGCACGCGCCTCAAACGCGCCTCAAACACGCCTCAAAACACGCTTCAAACACGCCTCAACCACGTCTCAAACACGCTTCAAACACGCCTCAAACACGCCTCAAACACGCCTCAAACACGCTTCAAACACGCCTCAAACACACCTCAAACACGCTTCAAACGCGCTTCAAACGCGCTTCAAACGCGCTTCAAACGCGCTTCAAACACGCCTCAAACGCGCACGCGCCTCAAAAGCGCCTCAAACGCGCCTCAAACACGCCTCAAACAGGCTTCGAACACGCCTCAAACATGCTTCAAACACGCCTCAAACACTTCTCAAACACGCCTCAAACGCGCTTCAAACGCGCCTCAAACGCGCTTCAAACGCGCTTCAAACGCGTCTCAAACGCGCCTCAAACGCCCCTCAAACAACGCGCTTCAAACACGCTTCAAATGCGCCTCAAACAACGCGCCTCAAACACGCTTCAAACGCGCCTCTAACGCGCCTCAAACGCACTTCAAACGCGCTTCAAACGCGCCTCAAACACGCTTCAAACGCGCCTCTAACGCGCCTCAAACGCGCTTCAAACGCGCCTATAACGCGCTTTAAACGCGCATCAAACAACGCGCTCCAAACACGCTTCAAACACGCCTCAAACACGCTTTAAACGCGCCTCAAACAGCGCGCTTCAAACGCGCCTCAAACAAGGCGCCTCAAACGCGCTTCGAACACGCTTTAAACGCGCCTCAAACACGCATCAAACACGCCTCAAACGCGCCTCAAACGCGCTTCAAACGCGCCTATAACGCGCTTTAAACGCGCCTCAAACGCGCTTCAAACGCGCCTCAAACGCGCTTCAAACGCGCCTCAAACGCGCCTCAAACAACGCGCTTCAAACACGCTTTAAATGCGCCTCAAACAACGCGCCTCAAACACGCTTCAAACGCGCCTCTAACGCGCCTCAAACGCACTTCAAACGCGCCTCAAACACGCTTCAAACGCGCCTCTAACGCGCCTCAAACGCGCTTCAAACGCGCCTATAACGTGCCTCAAACAACGCGCCCCAAACACGGTTCAAACATGCCTCAAACACGCCTCAAACACACCTCAAACGCGCCTCAAACACGCCTCAAACGCGCTTCAAACACGCCTCAAACGCGCTTCAAACGCGCCTCAAACACGCCTCAAACACGCCTCAAACGCGCCTCAAACACGCTTCAAACGCGCCTCAAACGCGCCTAAAACACGCCTCAAACACGCTTCAAACACGCCTCAACCACGTCTCAAACACGCCTCAAACACGCCTCAAACACGCTTCAAACACGCCTCAAACACGCCTCAAACACACCTCAAACACGCTTCAAACACGCTTCAAACACGCTTCAAATGCGCCTCAAACAACGCGCCTCAAACACGCTTCAAACGCGCCTCAAACGCGCTTCAAACGCGCCTCAAACGCGCCTCAAACACGCCTCAAACACGCCTCAAACGCGCCTCAAACACGCTTCAAACGCGCCTCAAACGCGCACGCGCCTCAAACGCGCCTCAAACACGCCTCAAGCACGCCTCAAACACGCTTCAAACACGCCTCAACCACGTCTCAAACACGCTTCAAACACGCCTCAAACACCCCTCAAACACGCCTCAAACACGCTTCAAACACGCCTCAAACACACCTCAAACACGCTTCAAACGCGCTTCAAACGCGCTTCAAACGCGCTTCAAACACGCCTCAAACGCGCACGCGCCTCAAAAGCGCCTCAAACGCGCCTCAAACACGCCTCAAACAGGCTTCGAACACGCCTCAAACATGCTTCAAACACGCCTCAAACACTTCTCAAACACTTCTCAAACACGCTTCAAACGCACCTCAAACGCGCCTCAAACGCGCTTCAAACGCGCCTCAAACGCGCTTCAAACGCGCTTCAAACGCGCCTCAAACGCGCCTCAAACGCCCCTCAAACAACGCGCTTCAAACACGCTTCAAATGCGCCTCAAACAACGCGCCTCAAACACGCTTCAAACGCGCCTCTAACGCGCCTCAAACGCACTTCAAACGCGCTTCAAACGCGCCTCAAACGCGCTTCAAACAACGCGCTCCAAACACGCTTCAAACACGCCTCAAACACGCTTTAAACGCGCGTCAAACAGCGCGCTTCAAACGCGCCTCAAACAAGGCGCCTCAAACGCGCTTCAAACACGCCTCGAACACGCTTTAAACGCGCCTCAAACACGCATCAAACACGCCTCAAACAACGCGCCTCAAACACGCATCAAACACGCCTCAAACAACGCGCCTCAAACACGCTTCAAACGCGCCTCTAACGCGCCTAAAACGCGCCCCAAACGCGCTTCAAACGCGCTTCAAACGCGCCTCTAACGCGCCTCAAACGCGCACGCGCCTCAAACGCGCCTCAAACGCGCCTCAAACACGCCTCAAACACGCCTCAAACACGCCTCAAACACGCTTCAAACGCGCCTCAAACGCGCACGCGCCTCAAACGCGCCTCAAGCACGCCTCAAACACGCTTCAAACACGCCTCAACCACGTCTCAAACACGCTTCAAACACCCCTCAAACACGCCTCAAACACGCTTCAAACACGCCTCAAACACACCTCAAACACGCTTCAAACGCGCTTCAAACGCGCTTCAAACGCGCTTCAAACACGCCTCAAACGCGCACGCGCCTCAAAAGCGCCTCAAACGCGCCTCAAACACGCCTCAAACAGGCTTCGAACACGCCTCAAACATGCTTCAAACATGCCTCAAACAGCGCGCTTCAAACGCGCCTCAAACAAGGCGCCTCAAACGCGCTTCGAACACGCTTTAAACGCGCCTCAAACACGCATCAAACACGCCTCAAACGCGCCTCAAACGCGCTTCAAACGCGCCTATAACGCGCTTTAAACGCGCTTCAAACGCGCCTCAAACGCGCTTCAAACGCGCCTCAAACGCGCTTCAAACGCGCCTCAAACGCGCCTCAAACAACGCGCTTCAAACACGCTTTAAATGCGCCTCAAACAACGCGCCTCAAACACGCTTCAAACGCGCCTCTAACGCGCCTCAAACGCACTTCAAACGCGCCTCAAACACGCTTCAAACGCACCTCTAACGCGCCTCAAACGCGCTTCAAACGCGCCTCAAACACGCTTCAAACGCGCCTCTAACGCGCCTCAAACGCGCTTCAAACGCGCCTATAACGCGCCTCAAACAACGCGCCCCAAACACGCTTCAAACATGCCTCAAACACGCCTCAAACACACCTCAAACGCGCCTCAAACACGCCTCAAACGCGCCTCAAACACGCCTCAAACACGCCTCAAACACGCTTCAAACGCGCCTCAAACGCGCACGCGCCTCAAACGCGCCTCAAACACGCCTCAAAACACGCTTCAAACACGCCTCAACCACGTCTCAAACACGCTTCAAACACGCCTCAAACACGCCTCAAACACGCCTCAAACACGCTTCAAACACGCCTCAAACACACCTCAAACACGCTTCAAACGCGCTTCAAACGCGCTTCAAACGCGCTTCAAACGCGCTTCAAACACGCCTCAAACGCGCACGCGCCTCAAAAGCGCCTCAAACGCGCCTCAAACACGCCTCAAACAGGCTTCGAACACGCCTCAAACATGCTTCAAACACGCCTCAAACACTTCTCAAACACGCCTCAAACGCGCTTCAAACGCGCTTCAAACGCGTCTCAAACGCGCCTCAAACGCCCCTCAAACAACGCGCTTCAAACACGCTTCAAATGCGCCTCAAACAACGCGCCTCAAACACGCTTCAAACGCGCCTCTAACGCGCCTCAAACGCACTTCAAACGCGCTTCAAACGCGCCTCAAACACGCTTCAAACGCGCCTCTAACGCGCCTCAAACGCGCTTCAAACGCGCCTATAACGCGCTTTAAACGCGCATCAAACAACGCGCTCCAAACACGCTTCAAACACGCCTCAAACACGCTTTAAACGCGCCTCAAACAGCGCGCTTCAAACGCGCCTCAAACAAGGCGCCTCAAACGCGCTTCGAACACGCTTTAAACGCGCCTCAAACACGCATCAAACACGCCTCAAACGCGCCTCAAACGCGCTTCAAACGCGCCTATAACGCGCTTTAAACGCGCCTCAAACGCGCTTCAAACGCGCCTCAAACGCGCTTCAAACGCGCCTCAAACGCGCCTCAAACAACGCGCTTCAAACACGCTTTAAATGCGCCTCAAACAACGCGCCTCAAACACGCTTCAAACGCGCCTCTAACGCGCCTCAAACGCACTTCAAACGCGCCTCAAACACGCTTCAAACGCGCCTCTAACGCGCCTCAAACGCGCTTCAAACGCGCCTATAACGTGCCTCAAACAACGCGCCCCAAACACGGTTCAAACATGCCTCAAACACGCCTCAAACACACCTCAAACGCGCCTCAAACACGCCTCAAACGCGCTTCAAACACGCCTCAAACGCGCTTCAAACGCGCCTCAAACACGCCTCAAACACGCCTCAAACGCGCCTCAAACACGCTTCAAACGCGCCTCAAACGCGCCTAAAACACGCCTCAAACACGCTTCAAACACGCCTCAACCACGTCTCAAACACGCCTCAAACACGCCTCAAACACGCTTCAAACACGCCTCAAACACACCTCAAACACGCTTCAAACGCGCTTCAAACGCGCTTCAAACACGCCTCAAACGCGCACGCGCCTCAAAAGCGCCTCAAACGCGCCTCAAACACGCCTCAAACAGGCTTCGAACACGCCTCAAACATGCTTCAAACACGCCTCAAACACTTCTCAAACACTTCTCAAACACGCTTCAAACACGCTTCAAACGCACCTCAAACGCGCCTCAAACGCGCTTCAAACGCGCCTCAAACGCGCTTCAAACGCGCTTCAAACGCGCCTCAAACGCGCCTCAAACGCCCCTCAAACAACGCGCTTCAAACACGCTTCAAATGCGCCTCAAACAACGCGCCTCAAACACGCTTCAAACGCGCCTCTAACGCGCCTCAAACGCACTTCAAACGCGCTTCAAACGCGCCTCAAACACGCTTCAAACGCGCCTCTAACGCGCCTCAAACGCGCTTCAAACGCGCTTCAAACGCGCCTATAACGCGCTTTAAACGCGCCTCAAACGCGCTTCAAACGCGCCTATAACGCGCTTTAAACGCGCATCAAACAACGCGCTCCAAACACGCTTCAAACACGCCTCAAACACGCTTTAAACGCGCCTCAAACAGCGCGCTTCAAACGCGCCTCAAACAAGGCGCCTCAAACGCGCTTCAAACACGCCTCGAACACGCTTTAAACGCGCCTCAAACAACGCGCCTCAAACAACGCGCCTCAAACAACGCGCCTCAAACGCGCCCCAAACGCGCTTCAAACACGCCTCAAACACGCTTTAAACGCGCCTCAAACACGCATCAAACACGCCTCAAACAACGCGCCTCAAACACGCTTCAAACGCGCCTCAAACGCGCTTCAAACGCGCCTCAAACGCGCCTCAAACGCGCTTCAAACGCGCTTCAAACGCGCTTCAAACACGCCTCTAACGCGCCTCAAACGCGCTTCAAACGCGCTTCAAACGCGCCTCAAACGCGCCTCAAACGCGCTTCAAACGCGCCTCAAACGCGCCTCAAACGCGCTTCAAACGCGCTTCAAACGCGCTTCAAACACGCCTCTAACGCGCCTCAAACGCGCACGCGCCTCAAACGCGCCTCAAACACGCCTCAAACACGCTTCAAACACGCCTCAAACACGCCTCAAACACGCTTCAAACAAGCCTCAAACACACCTCAAACGCGCTTCAAACGCGCTTCAAACACGCCTCAAACGCGCACGCGCCTCAAACGCGCCTCAAACACGCCTCAAACAGGCTTTGAACACGCCTCAAACACGCCTCAAACACGCCTCAAACAGGCTTTGAACACGCCTCAAACACGCCTCAAACACGCCTCAAACACGCTTCAAACACGCCTCAAACACCCCTCAAACACGCTTCAAACGCACCTCAAACGCGCCTCAAACGCGCTTCAAACGCGCCTCAAACGCGCCTCAAACACGCCTCAAACACGCCTCAAACGCGCCTCAAACACGCCTCAAACGCGCCTCAAACACGCTTCAAACGCACCTCAAACGCGCCTCAAACGCGCCTCAAACGCGCTTCAAACGCGCTTCAAACGCGCCTCAAACAACGCGCTTCAAACACGCTTCAAATGCGCCTCAAACAACGCGCCTCAAACGCGCTTCAAACGCGCCTCTAACGCGCCTCAAACGCGCTTCAAACACGCTTTAAACGTGTCTCTAACGCGCCTCAAACACACCTCAAACACGCCTCAAACGCGCTTCAAACGCGCTTCAAACGCGCCTCAAACGCGCCTCAAACGCACTTCAAACGCACTTCAAACGCGCTTCAAACACGCCTCAAACGCGCTTCAAACACGCTTTAAACGCGTCCCTAACGCGCCTCAAACACACCTCAAACGCGCTTCAAACGCGCCTCAAACGCGCCTCAAACGCGCTTCAAACACGCCTCAAACACGCTTCAAACACGCCTCAAACACGCCTCAAACACGCTTCAAACGCGCCTCAAACACGCCTCAAACATGCTTAAACACGCCTCAAACACGCCTCAAACACGCTTCAAACACGCTTAAAACACGCCTCAAACACTTCTCAAACACGCTTCAAACACGCCACAAACACGCTTCAACCACGCCTCAAACGCGTCTCAAACACGCTTCAAACACGCTTAAAACACTTCTCAAACATGCCTCAAACATGCCTCAAACACGCCTCAAACATGCCTCAAACACTTCTCAAACATGCCTCAAACACGCCTCAAACACGCTTCAAACACGCCTCAAACGCGCTTCAAACGCACTTCAAACACGCCTCAAACACGCTTCAAACACGCTTCAAACGCGCCTCAAACAACGCGCCTCAAACGCGCCTCAAACGCACTTCAAACACACCTCAAACACGCCTCAAACGCGCTTCAAACGCGCTTCAAATGCGCCTCAAACGCGCTTCAAACGCGCTTCAAACACGCCTCAAACGCGCACGCGCCTCAAACGCGCCTCAAACACGCCTCAAACAGGCTTTGAACACGCCTCAAACACGCCTCAAACACGCCTCAAACAGGCTTTGAACACGCCTCAAACACGCCTCAAACACGCCTCAAACACGCTTCAAACACGCCTCAAACACCCCTCAAACACGCTTCAAACGCACCTCAAACGCGCCTCAAACGCGCCTCAAACGCGCCTCAAACGCGCCTCAAACACGCCTCAAACACGCCTCAAACGCGCCTCAAACGCGCTTCAAACGCACCTCAAACGCGCCTCAAACGCGCCTCAAACGCGCTTCAAACGCGCTTCAAACGCGCCTCAAACAACGCGCTTCAAACACGCTTCAAATGCGCCTCAAACAACGCGCCTCAAACGCGCTTCAAACGCGCCTCTAACGCGCCTCAAACGCGCTTCAAACACGCTTTAAACGTGTCTCTAACGCGCCTCAAACACACCTCAAACACGCCTCAAACGCGCTTCAAACGCGCTTCAAACGCGCCTCAAACGCGCCTCAAACGCACTTCAAACGCACTTCAAACGCGCTTCAAACACGCCTCAAACGCGCTTCAAACACGCTTTAAACGCGTCCCTAACGCGCCTCAAACACACCTCAAACGCGCTTCAAACGCGCCTCAAACGCGCCTCAAACGCGCTTCAAACACGCCTCAAACACGCTTCAAACACGCCTCAAACACGCCTCAAACACGCTTCAAACGCGCCTCAAACACGCCTCAAACATGCTTAAACACGCCTCAAACACGCCTCAAACACGCTTCAAACACGCTTAAAACACGCCTCAAACACTTCTCAAACACGCTTCAAACACGCCACAAACACGCTTCAACCACGCCTCAAACGCGTCTCAAACACGCCTCAAACACGCTTCAAACACTCTTAAAACACTTCTCAAACATGCCTCAAACACGCCTCAAACACGCTTCAACCGCGCCTCAAACGCGCCTCAAACACGCCTCAAACACGCCTCAAACACGCTTCAAACACGCTTAAAACACTTCTCAAACATGCCTCAAACATGCCTCAAACACGCCTCAAACATGCCTCAAACACTTCTCAAACATGCCTCAAACACGCCTCAAACACGCTTCAAACACGCCTCAAACGCGCTTCAAACGCGCTTCAAACACGCCTCAAACACGCTTCAAACACGCTTCAAACGCGCCTCAAACAACGCGCCTCAAACGCACCTCAAACACACCTCAAACACGCCTCAAACGCGCTTCAAACGCGCTTCAAATGCGCCTCAAACACGCTTCAAACACGCTTCAAACACGCTTCAAACACGCTTCAAACACGCCTCAAACGCGCCTCAAACAATGCGCCTCAAACGCGCCCCAAACACGCTTCAAACACGCCTCAAACGCGCCCCAAACGCGCCTCAAACAACGCGCCTCAAACGCGCCCCAAACACGCTTCAAACACGCCTCAAACGCGCCCCAAACGCGCCTCAAACAACGCGCCTCAAACGCGCCTCAAACGCACTTCAAACACACCTCAAACACGCCTCAAACGCGCTTCAAACGCGCTTCAAATGCGCCTCAAACACGCTTCAAACACGCTTCAAACACGCTTCAAACACGCCTCAAACGCGCCCCAAACGCGCCTCAAACAACGCGCCTCAAACGCGCCCCAAACACGCTTCAAACACGCCTCAAACGCGCCCCAAACGCGCCTCAAACAACGCGCCTCAAACGCGCCCCAAACACGCTTCAAACACGCCTCAAACGCGCCCCAAACGCGCCTCAAACGCTACAGACAGAAGACACAACAGAGCTCCGGTAGTGAAAACTTAAACCTGCCGTTCCTTCGGACACAAACTTAAATGTCTCTGTTTGTCTCAATAATTGAGAAGCGTTAAATCCTCATGTTTTTTCTCACAGTCGTAACCGTTATGTGTTCAAGCCATGTTTCTTTGTTGACAAAATGTTTCAAATGTCAAATACCGGCTCAAACGTTTGACCTTAATGTCGCTAAATGTTCATTTTGAGATGTTTGAAGTTCAGAAACGGCGTCTTCGTCGATCTCGAACCCAAAGTAAACCGCGCTCGTAAAACGCTTGATTGATCTAGTGCTCGTCTCTGTTTGAGGCTCCGGGTCAGGGGGGCGGGGCTCGGGGCAGACGCGGCTCATTGATTGGTCGATAAGTGACTGCGGCGACATTAATCAGACGCTAACAGGACGCCACGGCCGAGCATCGATCGCCGATGATGATGTGGACGTGATCGATCTGCAAGACGAGGGGCAGATGCAGACAGTGTAGTAGTACTAGTAGTAGTAGTAGTAGTAGTACTAGTAGTAGTAGTAGTATTTCATCCTCCAGTGCGACATGTAGATGTTTTTTCTTCTCTTTTATGCATTTTTTGGCTGGTGCGACTTATAGTCCAGAAAATACGGTGTTTGTTTTCATGCCTTTTTGTTCCTTCTTTTGTTTTTACGCTGCCTGGATTCTGAAAACAGCGATTGCACAAAAGAAGGTACGATTTGACTCTATTAAAGTTATACTTAAGTCCTGGTTTAGTCCTAATTAGGCCCGAGCGCCACAAGCTGGTGAGAGGCACATAAGGCCATGTGAAGGGCGTGGCCTTCGCCGCTTCACGCTCGTCATCACATGTGAAGCGCTCGTTTACTCTAAGTGTCTCACGAATACGTTCCCCATCTCTTGCATGTTCCGTGCATATAAACATGTGATGCAAAAATGTAACATTATTACTGTATAGAGGGCCAAAAACACAAAGTGGGCGGAGCCCACTCAAAATTAAGGAAAGTACCCGTCAGTGACGAGGGACCCACACCATGAGGTAGGAAAGCACGAGCGCTTTCCGAAAATGTATAGTTTATGATATTTGAAAAATGGGAAACATTGTTTTCGCATCGGAATATTATTCTTTCTTCTCCTCCTCCTTCTCCTCCTCCCTCCTTTTCCTCCTCCTCCCCCTCTCCTCCCCCTCTCCTCCTCCTCCTCCTCCTCCCCCTCTCCTCCTTCTCCTCCTCTCTCCTCCTCCTCCCTCCTTCTCCTCCTCCTCTCTCCTCCTTCTCCTCCTTCTCCCTCCTTCTCCTCCCTCCTCCTCCTTCTCCTCTCTCCTCCTCCCTTCTTCTCCTCTCTCCTCCTCCTCCTCCCTCCTTCTCCTCCTCCTCTCTCCTCCTCCTCCTCCTCCCTCCTTCTCTCTCCTCCTCTCTCCTCCTCCTCCCCCTCTCCTCCTCTCTCCTCTCTCCTTCTCCTCCTCCTCTCTCCTCCTCCTCCCTCCTTCTCCTCCTCCTCTCTCCTCCTCCTCCTTCTCCTCCTCCTCCCTCCTTCTCCTCCTCCTCTCTCCTCCTCCTCCTCCTTCTCCTCCTCTCTCCTTCTCCTCCTCCCTCCTTCTCCTCCCTCCTTCTCCTCTCTCCTCCTCCTCATCTCTCCTCCTCCTCTCCTCCTCCCTTCTTCTCCTCTCTCCTCCTCCTTCTCCTCCTCCTCTCTCCTCCTCCCTCCTTCTCCTCCTCCTTCTCCTCCTCCTCCTTCTCCTCCCTCCTTCTCCTCCTCTCTCCTTCTCCTCCTCCTCTTTCCTCTCTCCTCCTCCTCTCTCCTCCTCCTCCTCTCTCCTCCTCCCTTCTTCTCCTCCTCCTTCTCCTCCTCCTCTCTCCTCCTCCCTCCTTCTCCTCCTCCTCTCTCCTCCTCCCTCCTTCTCCTCATCCTCCCTCCTTCTCCTCCTCCTCTCTCCTCCTCTCTCCTTCTCCGCCTCCTCCTCTCTCCTTCTCCTCCTCCTCCCTCCTTCTCCTCCTCTCTCCTCCTCCTTCTCCTCCTCCTCCCCTCTCCTCCTTCTCCTCCTCCTCCTCCTCTCTCCTTCTCCTCCTCCTCTCTCCTCCTCCTCCTCTCTCCTCCTCCTCCTCTCTCCTTCTCCTCCTCCTCCCTCCTTCTACTCCTCCCTCCTTCTCCTCGCTCCTCCTCCTCCTCATCTCTCCTCCTCCCTTCTTCTCCTCTCTCCTCCTTCTCCTCCTCCTTTCTCCTCCTCTCTCCTCCTCCCTCCTTCTCCTCCTCCTCCCTCCTCCTCCTCCCTCCTCCTCCTTCTCCTCCCTCCTTCTCCTCTCGCCTTCTCCTCCTCCTCTTTCCTCTCTCCTCCTCCTCTCTCCTCCTCCCTTCTTCTCCTCCTCTTCTCCTCCTCCTCTCTCCTCCTCCCTCCTTCTCCTCCTTCTCCTCCTCCTCCCTCCTCTCTCCTCCTCCTCTCTCCTCCTCTCTCCTCTCTCCTCCTCCTCTCTCCTCCTCTCTCCTCCTCCTCTCTCCTCTCTCCTCCTCCTCTCTCCTCCTCCTCTCTCCTCCTCCTCTCTCCTCCTCCTATCTCCTCTCTCCTCCTCTCTCTCCTCCTCTCTCCTCCTCCTCTCTCCTCCTCTCTCCTCCTCCTCTCTCCTCCTCCTCTCTCCTCCTCCTCCTCCTCCTCCTCTCTCCTCCTCCTTCTCCTCCTCCTCTCTCCTCCTCCTCCTCCTCCTCTCTCCTCCTCCTCTCTCCTCCTCCTCTCTCCTCCTCTCTCCTCCTCCTCCTCCTCCTCTCTCCTCCTCCTTCTCCTCCTCCTCTCTCCTCCTCTCTCCTCCTCTCTCCTCCTCCTTCTCCTCCTCCTCCCTCCTCTCTCCTCTCTCCTCCTCCTCTCTCCTCCGGAGCAGAATCATAAACATGTTCTACTTTTCATGGGTGTTGTTTCTTTAACTTCTTTCCTTTTTGCGTTTGAGTGAAAAGTGATCTTCTGTCCAACATCTGAGTCCGTTTCAGTTTCCTCCTCGCTCGTCGTTATCTCTGCGTTTTTCTGATAAAACCAGACGAGTTTGTTTCAGATCAAACTGTGATAATAAAAGCATAAAACGCAGAGACATCGTTTTAAAGATTCTGTGGAGAAAGTGAGATTAGAAAAGACTTCAGAGGAACCAAGGAACTGAACAAAGACCTGGTTTAGTCCTGGTTTAGTCCTGGTTTAGTCCTGGTTTAGTCCTGGTTTAGACCTGGTTTAGTCCTGGTTTAGACCTGGTTTAGTCCTGGTTTAGACCTGGTTTAGTCCTGGTTTAGTCCTGGTTTAGTCCTGGTTTAGACCTGGTTTAGACCTGGTTTAGTCCTGGTTTAGACCTGGTTTAGACCTGGTTTAGTCCTGGTTTAGACCTGGTTTAGGCCTGGTTTAGGCCTGGTTTGGACCTGGTTTAGTCCTGGTTTAGACCTGGTTTAGTCCTGGTTTGGACCTGGTTTAAACCTTGTTTAGATCTGGTTTAGACCTGGTTTAGTCCTGGTTTAGACCTGGTTTAGTCCTGGTTTAGACCTGGTTTAGACCTGGTTTAGTCCTGGTTTAGTCCTGGTTTAGGCCTGGTTTAGACCTGGTTTAGGCCTGGTTTAGACCTGGTTTAGTCCTGGTTTAGGCCTGGTTTAGACCTGGTTTAGTCCTGGTTTAGACCTGGTTTAGTCCTGGTTTAGGCCTGTTTTAGGCCTGGTTTAGGCCTGGTTTAGTCCTGGTTTAGACCTGGTTTAGTCCTGGTTTAGACCTGGTTTAGTCCTGGTTTAGGCCTGGTTTAGACCTGGTTTAGGCCTGTTTAGACCTGGTTTAGACCTGGTTTAGTCCTGGTTTGGACCTGGTTTAGTCCTGGTTTGGACCTGGTTTAAACCTTGTTTAGATCTGGTTTAGACCTTGTTTAGACCTGGTTTAGTCCTGGTTTAGACCTGGTTTAGACCTGGTTTAGTCCTGGTTTAGACCTGGTTTAGTCCTGGTTTAGTCCTGGTTTAGGCCTGGTTTAGACCTGGTTTAGACCTGGTTTAGGCCTGGTTTAGGCCTGGTTTAGGCCTGGTTTAGACCTGGTTTAGTCCTGGTTTAGACCTGGTTTAGTCCTGGTTTAGGCCTGGTTTAGGCCTGTTTAGACCTGGTTTAGACCTGGTTTAGTCCTGGTTTAGACCTGGTTTAGGCCTGGTTTAGTCCTGGTTTAGACCTGGTTTAGTCCTGGTTTAGACCTGGTTTAGTCCTGGTTTAGGCTTGGTTTAGACCTGGTTTAGGCCTGTTTAGACCTGGTTTAGACCTGGTTTAGGCCTGGTTTAGACCTGGTTTAGGCTTGTTTAGGCTTGTTTAGACCTGGTTTAGACCTGGTTTAGTCCTGGTTTAGTCCTGGTTTAGGCCTGGTTTAGTCCTGGTTTAGGCCTGGTTTAGACCTGGTTTAGTCCTGGTTTAGTCCTGGTTTAGGCCTGGTTTAGACCGGGTTTAGGCCTGGTTTAGTCCTGGTTTAGTCCTGGTTTAGACCTGGTTTAGGCCTGGTTTAGACCTGGTTTAGTCCAGGTTTAGACCTGGTTTAGACCTGGTTTAGTCCTGGTTTAGTCCTGGTTCAGACCTTGTTTAGACCTGGTTTAGTCCTGGTTTAGTCCTGGTTTAGACCTGGTTTAGTCCTGGTTTAGTCCTGGTTTAGACCTTGTTTAGACCTGGTTTAGTCCTGGTTTAGACCTGGTTTAGTCCTGGTTTAGTCCTGGTTTAGACCTTGTTTAGACCTGGTTTAGTCCTGGTTTAGGCCTGGTTTAGTCCTGGTTTAGTCCTGGTTTGGACCTGGTTTGGACCTGGTTTGGTCCTGGTTTAGTCCTGGTTTAGCCCTGGTTTAGCCCTGGTTTAGTCCTGGTTTAGTCCTGGTTTAGT
The DNA here is from genome assembly GCF_026437365.1 of Eucyclogobius newberryi. NCBI lineage: Eukaryota > Metazoa > Chordata > Actinopteri > Gobiiformes > Gobiidae > Eucyclogobius > Eucyclogobius newberryi. The sequence goes on along the minus strand of NW_027315746.1, from coordinate 1,098,083 downwards.
GTGTGTGTTAGACACATATTTAGGCCCGAGCCCCAGCAGGGCGGAGGGCCTATTGCTCCCGCAACGCTGCCGAAGGCAGCGTTGCAACAGTCTGACCAAACATGCGGGCTGCGCCCGCATGTTTGGTACCCCGTCGCCCCTGGCAAGTACAGTGAACTAGCCCATGCCGAAGGCATGGATCATGCATACTTACTCCTGCTATGACAGAAATAGTCAACAATTAGTGAATGGGCGTAGCCCATTCACTAATTGTTGACAACAGCAGCGCGAAGCGCTGCATTCCTCCAAAAACCCTCCTGGCATCGTCCCGTACGTGAGAATCCATGCCGCAGGCATGGGCCATGCTTGTATCTGCTCAAATCAATGGAAGTCTATGGGGAGTGGGCGGGGCATCCCGACGGAATAGGGAGTGACGAGCGCGTAAGCGCTCGTAATGATGATTCCACCCCATGGCGGCATGGGGAAGGCTTAGAGCTTTCAAACGATGTATAATTTGTTGTTATAGTGGAAACGGCTATATTGTTTTTGCTAAAAATATTATTAGGCCCGAGCGCCACAAGCTGGCGAGAGGCCTATTAATCTCGTAAGGCCGTGCGAAGCACGGCTGCGAAAGTGCGCACGTAGTGTGCACGAAATCGAGCGCGAAGCGCTCGCCCACTTCCAAACACTCACTAACGCACTCCTTCACTCACGCACGCCCCGACTAATTAATAGTAGGAAAATGGAACATTACCGTTGTAAACGGGCAAAGCCCGTGCAAAAGTGCGCACTAAACGAGCACTTTAAATTGGGATGACGACCGCTTCGCGGTCGTCATCCCCATATAAAGCACTCATTTGCGCTAAGTAGCTCACGAATACGTTCCATCTCTTGCATGTTCCGTGCATATAAGCATGTAATGCAAAAATTGAACATTATTACTGTATAGAGGGCCAAAAACACAAAGTGGGCGGAGCCCACTCAAAATTAACGAAAGTACCCGTCAGTGACCAGGGACCCACACCATGAGGTAGGAAAGCGCGAGCGCTTTCCGAAAATGTATAGTTTATGATATTTGAAAAATGGGAAACATTGTTTTCGCATCGGAATATTATTCTTTCTTCTTCTTCTTCTCGGGACCAACCCCCCTATTTTTCACCCAGTGAACATTGACGAAAAGTCACAAAAAATTGCACACCTCTAAAAATCGTGCCTCTCTACATTCTGGCTATTTCCCTTTTCTAAAATAAAAAAAATTGGCGCGTCAGCGCCCCCAAATGTACCAAAAATGCATTGAGAGATGGGAAATGACCCAAAAAAAATCTGATCGTAGAATCATGAAATTTGGCGCAGAGGTAGATGGTGACAAGAGAAGTAAAAAATATTATTACGGCAACGCCGTCCGCCCAACCAAATGTCGGCCATATTGCTTCAAAAATGGCTAAACATGACTTCGGAGTTTTTCCAAACGTCGTACTTTTACGAACTCCTCCCAGGGCGTTGGCCCTAAAAAGCTGAAATTTGGTGAAAATGCTACTGAGGAGTGGGACATCAAAAGTTATCCAAATTACATTGATACCTGTCACGGTCTCTGTGCGGCGAAGCCACAAACTGTAGCTAGAATTTCAGAAATCTCCCATATTTAAAATTTCTGCCGTTTGCGCAGATAAAGTCCGAATTGCGTCAAATTAGAATCAGTTGTTAAACTCTTTGCCCTAAACCTACTTGAAGTGAAATAAATTCATTTGGCGCCACAGCGCCCCCTACAGATTTTATATGGAGGTTAAATGTTTAGTTTTGCGAAATTATATGAAATTTGACACAAAACTCAATTTTAGCCCCATCAAAAAAGTCAATGACCCATGTCATAATTGTTATGGCGTTGCCGTAACGATGACCGAAACCTTCCATGTTATTCCAATGGGGAAATCGCCAGAACATGTTTACACTTTATACTTTCACAAACTCCTCTTAGGGCGTCAGCCCTATTAACCTGAAATTTGGTGAGACTCATCTTCAGGACCATCAAAAGTGATCCACATTTTTATTCAAAGAGTCACGGTGTCTGTGCGGCAAAGCCGCACATTTTGCCAAGAATTCAAAATAAAATTGCTTTTTGATGGTAAAACAAAGGGGATAAGATGTGACAGCGTCACAGATTCAGCAGTAGGCGCAATAAAAGGACAATTGGGGCGCGTTAGCGCCCCCTCCTCTTGCGGCATGGCGGCGGCGTGGCGAGGGCCGATCATTGCCGCTTGCGGCTATATTTATTTTTAGGCCCGAGCCCCAGCAGGGCGGAGGGCCTATTGCTGTCTGACCAAACATGCGGGCGCAGCCCGCATGTTTGGTGCCCCGTCGCCCCTGGCAAGTACAGTGAACTAGCCCATGCCGAAGGCATGGATCATGCATACTTACTCCTGCTATGACAGAAATAGTCAACAATTCACAAATTGTTGACAACAGCAGCGCGAAGGAATGCAGCGCTTTGTTTTTGGAGGAATGCAGCGCTTTGTTTTTGGAGCAAAGCGCTGCATTCCTCCAAAAACCCTCCTGGCATCGTCCCGTACGCGAGAATCCATGCTGCAGGCATGGGCCATGCTTGTATCTGCTCAAATCAATGGAAGTCTATGGGGAGTGGGCGGGGCATCCCGACGGAATGGGGAGTGACGAGCGCGTAAGCGCTCGTAATGATGATTCCACCCCATGGCGGCATGGGGAAGGCTTAGAGCTTTCAAACGATGTATAATTTGTTGTTATAGTGGAAACGGCTATATTGTTTTTGCTAAAAATATTATTATTTTTATTTTTCTTGTTCTTCTGCTTTTTGAGCTCTAATTTGACCCCCTGAACATGCTCAAAAACTCACCAAACTTTGCCCAAAATTCAGAATCGGCGAAAAATTTGATTTTTTTCTGGGCCATTTTTTTTTTCGTTAAAAAATGGCGCGACAGCGCCACCGACAAAAGTCAAAATACATTGCGCCTATGGGAGACGCCCCGAGGTCAACTTTGTCGTAAAGCTACGAAATTCGGGACACGCATTCCTCTCGTGAGGACAAAAAAAAAATATTATTGTGGCCACGCCCCCAGACTTACCCATCTTCCTTTGAAAATGAAAACAAGCTGAGTTAGCCATTTTGTTTACGTCAAACTTTGACGAACTCCTCCTTGGGCGTTTTGCCCACCGACTTCAAAATCGGCGTACGTCCTCTGGACAAGTGGGACATCTAAAGTTATCCAATTTTTTGAGATACCTTTACCGGTCTGTGTGCGGCGCAGCCGCAAAGTTGGACAACTTATTTTGGAATATTGCAGATCTAAAAATTGTTCCCATTTGATCAAAACCAGTCCGATTAGGACCAAATTTGAATCAGTTGTTAAACTTTCTAGTTTGGACCAGTTTAGGCTGACAAAATTGAAATGGGCGCAATAGCGCCCCCTACAGAGTGACCTTTAAATTAACATTGAAGGTCAAAAATTAGTTTTACCAAAATTGTCTAAACTTTACCCAAAATTCTACTTTGCCGTCCCAATCACAAAAGCCAATCACAAAAATGCCTAATTTTTTACGGCGTAGTCGTAGCGATGACAGAAACCTCCCATGTTATCCCTATGGGAAAACCACAAAATCTCTCAAATTACCACATTTTTATGTTTTACACTTTAACGAACTCCTCCTAGTGCGTTTTGCCCACCAACCTCAAAATCGGTGTACGTCCTCTAGACAAGTGGGGCATCTAAAGTTATCCAAATTTTAAGGATAACTTTTACGGTCTCTGTGCGACGGAGCCGCAAACGTTTCCCAGAATTCTGACTATTTGGCCTTCAGAGTGGCCTATAAGCAATAGAGTTTTTCCAAATGACATGATATTTTGAACAAAATTCTAATTTGCCATCCTGATCATGAAAGTATGAGAGCCAAAGTCATATTTTGTACGGCGTAACCGTAGCGATGACAGAAACATCCCATGTTATCCTTATGGGAAAATCGTAGAATCGCTCAAATCACCACATTTTTACGCTTCACACTTTAACGAACTCCTCCTAGGGCGATTGTCCGATCAAGTTCATATTTGGAGAATATCATCTACACAAGCGGGGCATCAAAACGTATCCATATTTTGATTCTAAGTGCTACGGTCTCTGTGTGGCGGACCCGCAAATATATGTCAGAAATGGGAAAACAGCGAAATCTCTAAAATGACCACATTTTTACGCTTCACACTTTAACGAACTCCTCCCAGGGCGATTGCCCGATCAAGCTCATATTTGGGGAAAATCATCTACACAAACGGGGCATCAAAAGTTATCCATATTTTGATTTTAAGTGGTACGGTCTCTGTGCCGTGGAGCTGCAAATATACTGTCACAAATGGGAAAAACGCCAAATCCTTGAAATGTTCACATTTACGCTTCACACTTTAACAAACTCCTCCTAGTGCGTTTGGCCCACCGATCTCAAAATCGGTGTACGTCCTCTAGACAAGTGGTGCATCTAAAGTTATCCAAATTTTAAGGATAACTTTTACGGTCTCTGTGCGACGGAGCCGCAAACGTTTCCCAGAATTCTGACTATTTGGCCTTCAGAGTGGCCTATAAACAGTAGAGTTTTTTCCAAATGACATGACATTTTGCACTAAATTCTAATTTGCCATCCTGATCATAAAAGTATGAGAGCCAAAGTCATATTTTGTACGGCGTAACCGTAGCGTTGACAGAAACATCCCATGTTATCCTTATGGGAAAATCGTAGAATCGCTCAAATCACCACATTTTTACGCTTCACACTTTAACGAACTCCTCCTAGGGCGATTGTCCGATCAAGTTCATATTTGGAGAATATCATCTACACAAGCGGGGCATCAAAACTTATCCATATTTTGATTCTAAGTGCTACGGTCTCTGTGTGGCGGACCCGCAAATATATGTCAGAAATGGGAAAACAGCGAAATCTCTAAAATGACCACATTTTTACGCTTCACACTTTAACAAACTCCTCCTAGGGCATTTGCTCGATCAAGTTCATATTTGGGGGAAATCATCTACACAAATGGGGCATCAAAAGTTATCAATATTTTGATTTTAAGTGCTACGGTCTCTGTGCCGTGGAGCTGCAAATATACTGTCACAAATGGGAAAAACGCCAAATCCTTGAAATGTTCACATTTACGCTTCACACTTTAACAAACTCCTCCTAGTGCGTTTGGCCCACCGATCTCAAAATCGGTGTACCTCCTCTATACAAGTGGGGCATCAAAAGTTATTCAAATTTTATGGATAACATTTACGGTCTCTGTGCAGCTGAGCCGCAAACTTTTCGCAGAATTTGGACTATTTGGCCTTCAGAGTGGCCTATAAACAAGAGTTTTTCCAAATGACATCACATTTTGCACACAATTCTCATTTGCCATCCCCAAATTAAAAGTATGGGAGCCAAAGTCATATTTGGTAAAGCGTAGCCGTAGCGATGACAGAAACATCCCATGTTATCCCTATGGGGAAACCGCAAAATCTCTAAAATGACCACATTTTTACACTTCACACTTTAACAAACTCCTCCTAGGGCGATTATCCGATCAAGTTCATATTTGGGGAGAATCATCTACACAAGCGGGGCATCAAAAGTTATCCATATTTTTATTCCAAGTGTCACGGTCTCTGTGCGCTGGAGCTGCACATTTGACCGATATTTGTCTTCATTTGCACTGGTTAAGCACAGCATTGTACATGTCCAATGTGTCACTGTCTTAGTTCTTAGACAATTGCGTTAGCGCCATCTCTGTAAAATGCAGAGAGCAGAGTCGGAAGGCCGGCGGCCCGCGAGGGCCGTTGGATGCCGCTTGCGGCTTTAATGTTATATTTACTATTCATATTCTAATGTGTTGATTTGGTTAGAACGAGGTTTTCTCACCAGCAGTTGTACAACGTCCGTCTGTGATTGGTCGGCTCCAGAGGACACTACCATTGTGTCCTTGGGCAACACACACTCTGCTAGAAGCTACACTTTTTGATTTAATGACGTCGTCGTTATAAAAGGTCTTTTCGTTTGTGCTTTAGGGTCTTTTTGGTCCAGATCAGACGCTGCAGATCGGCTTCAAGCCACTTGTCCTTGCAGTCGCTCTTTAGAACCTTGGCTCTTCTCTTTAGAACCTTGGCTCTTCTCTTCAGAACCTTGGCTCTTCTCTTTAGAACCTTGGCTCTTCTCTTCAGAACCTTGGCTCTTCTCTTTAGAACCTTGGCTCTTCTCTTCAGAACCTTGGCTCTTCTCTTCAGAACCTTGGTTCTTCTCTTCAGAACCTTGGCTCCTCTCTTCAGAACCTTGGTTCTTCTCTTCAGAACCTTGGCTCTTCTCTATAGAACCTTGGCTCTTCTCTTCAGAACCTTGGCTCTTCTCTTTAGAACCTTGGCTCTTCTCTTCAGAACCTTGGCTCTTCTCTTCAGAACCTTGGCTCTTCTCTTCAGAACCCTTGGCTCCTCTCTTCAGAACCTTGGCTCTTCTCTTCAGAACCTTGGCTCTTCTCTTCAGAACCTTGGCTCTTCTCTTTAGAACCTTGGCTCTTCTCTTCAGAACCTTGGCTCTTCTCTTCAGAACCTTGGCTCTTCTCTTCAGAACCCTTGGCTCCTCTCTTCAGAACCTTGGTTCTTCTCTTCAGAACCTTGGCTCTTCTCTATAGAACCTTGGCTCTTCTCTTCAGAACCTTGGCTCTTCTCTTTGCTGATCTTTTGCTCTGGTTCCAGTTCTCGCCTGACGCCATCGAACCACGACCGGATACAGCGTCTGCGGCACGAGTTCCAGCGAGCGCAGAGCGACGAGCAGGACGAGAGCGCTCAGGGCGGCTACGGCTACGAGCAGAGCTGGGTGAGTGTGTGAGGGCCGCGCAGGCGTGTGAGGGCCCCGCAGGCGTGTGAGGGCCCCGCAGGCGTGTGAGGGCCCCGCAGGCGTGTGAGGGCCCCGCAGGCAAAGCAGACTCAACACCACCGTCACCTGTCAATCATGCATGGACCCACCCTCTACTAACTATGCCATCACTTTCTGTTACATCACTTCCTGTGTCTCTCATTGGAGCTCCTCATGTCAGGGGGCGTGTCTAACGCAAAGTGCCCCGCCTTCTTAAGTACTTAGGCCTGTTCCTCGTCACAAATGGGCGTGTTCATCTTCACAAAAAGACTGAGCCTGATTTGAACTGGCGACGCTGCACATGTGCTGTCCACTCAGCCACAAGCGGCGCTCTAAATGTAAATCCTCACTTGAATCACCTCCATTACATCTGCGTGCTTACATTAGCATGTCGGGCTAGCTTTTGTGTGTTAGCCCTGGTACCGCCCTCTGCTGGAGGCGTCTGGTCAATGCAGCGCTGCTTTAAAGCGACTGTAACGTCGTGTACCAACTTTAGTCCAGAATCGGACTGAAAACACTGTCATTGTGTTTGTGGGCGTGTCCCACATTGTGTTTGTGGGCGTGTCCCACATTGTGGTTGTGGGCGTGTCCCACATTGTGGTTGTGGGCGTGTCCCACATTGTGTTTGTGGGCGTGTCCCACATTGTGTTTGTGGCCGTGTCCCACATTGTGTTTGTGGCCGTGTCCCACATTGTGGTTGTGGGCGTGTCCCACATTGTGGTTGTGGGCGTGTCCCACATTGTGTTTGTGGCCGTGTCTCACATTGTGTTTGTGGCCGTGTCCCACATTGTGTTTGTGGGCGTGTCCCACATTGTGTTTGTGGGCGTGTCCCACATTGTGTTTGTGGGCGTGTCCCACATTGTGGTTGTGGGCGTGTCCCACATTCAAAGCTTCACTTGTTTCATCTTCAGTTTAGAAAAAACTGGACGTTTCGACTTGATCCAAGAGTCATGGTCAAAGAGGCTCGTGAGGCTCGTTAGAAACAAAGAAGTTTAAGTTTCTGTTGAAACAAACAACTCTTTCTACTTCAGGAGGCTCCGCCCGGTGGGCGGGGCTTACCACAGAAGTATAAATATCTGAGTTCCCGGCCTAAATTCACAGATTGACAATGACTCTTGGATGAAGTCGAAACGTCTATTTTTTTCTAAACTGAAGATGAAACAAGTGAAGCTTTTTCTACACTTTCATTTTGAATATGTGAGATTTTACATTTATTATTCAAATGTTAAAATAAGTTCATTGGAAAATAAAAACCAGACAGACTTGGTAAGATCATTAATATACAGTAAAGGCCCTAAAATGGACCCTTGAGGGACTCCATACTTTTCACTGTGACTGTTTTACATAAAGAAAGAACAAATGATATAAACTGTTCAGAGATGATAATTAACATGTAAATGAAGGGGCGGGGCCAAGAGAAAAACTATAGATCACGTTTATATTTTAAAAACTCCTCCCACTCTGAAGGCGTGGCCCTCGGCTTCAGAGGCTCCTCCCACATCACCTTGTGCCTTATGTCATTTGCATAAATGAAGTTCGACCAAAGGATAAACTATTTCATGTTCAAATCTAAATTCGATGTTTTGAACTGATTTTCTGTTGAAATCGTCTTTTTGAAGAAGTTTGTCTCAATCGCACAAAAAAAAATATTTATGACGGATTAGACATTTTTAACATCTATTTTTCTATTTATGAAATTTCCATCAACATTTCTCTGATAATGGTGTCATAATGATGTCATAATGGTGTCATAATGATGTCATAATGGTGTCATAATGATGTCATAATGGTGTCATAATGATGTCATAATGATGTCATAATGGTGTCATAATGGTGTCATAATGATGTCATAATGGTGTCATAATGGTGTCATAATGGTGTCATAATGGTGTCATAATGGTGTCATAATGGTGTCATAATGGTGTCATAATGGTGTCATAATGATGTCATAATGGTGTCATAATGATGTCATAATGGTGTCATAATGGTGTCATAATGATGTCATAATGGTGTCATAATGATGTCATAATGGGGTCATAATGATGTCATAATGATGTCATAATGGTGTCATAATGGTGTCATAATGGTGTCATAATGGTGTCATAATGATGTCATAATGGTGTCATAATGGTGTCATAATGATGTCATAATGGTGTCATAATGGGGTCATAATGATGTCATAATGATGTCATAATGGTGTCATAATGGTGTCATAATGATGTCATAATGGTGTCATAATGGTGTCATAATGATGTCATAATGGTGTCATAATGGTGTCATAATGGTGTCATAATGATGTCATAATGATGTCAAAATGGTGTCATAATGGTGTCATAATGGTGTCATAATGATGTCATAATGGTGTCATAATGGTGTCATAATGGTGTCATAATAATGTCATAATAATGTCATAATGATGTCATAATGGTGTCATAATGGTGTCATAATGATGTCATAATGGTGTCATAATGGTGTCACAATGGTGTCACAATGGTGTCACAATGGTGTCACAATGATGTCATAATGATGTCATAATGATATAATGGTGTCATAATGGTGTCATAATGATGTCATAATGGTGTCATACTGGTGTCATACTGGTGTCATAATGGTGTCATAATGGTGTCATAATGATGTCATAATGGTGTCATAATGGTGTCATAATGGTGTCATAATGGTGTCATAATGATGTCATAATGGTGTCATAATGATGTCATAATGGTGTCATAATGGTGTCACAATGGTGTCATAATGATGTCATAATGATATAATGGTGTCATAACGATGTCATAATGATGTCATAATGATATAATGGTGTCATAATGATATAATGGTGTCATAATGATGTCATAATGATGTCATAATGATATAATGGTGTCATAATGATGTCATAATGGTGTCATAATGGTGTCATAATGATGTCATAATGATGTCATAATGGTGTCATAATGGTGTCATAATGGTGTCATAATGGTGTCATAATGGTGTCATAATGGTGTCATAATGATGTCATAATGGTGTCATAATGGTGTCATAATGATGTCATAATGGTGTCATAATGATGTCATAATGGTGTCATAATGATGTCATAATGATGTCATAATGGTGTCATAATGATGTAATAATGTCATAATGGTGTCATTATGGTGTCATAATGGTGTCATTATGGTGTCATAATGGTGTCATAATGGTGTCATAATGATGTCATAATGATATAATGGTGTCATAATGGTGTCATAATGGTGTCATAATGGTGTCATAATGGTGTCACAATGGTGTCACAATGGTGTCACAATGATGTCACAATGGTGTCACAATGGTGTCACAATGATGTCACAATGGTGTCACAATGGTTTCACAATTTTGTCACAATGATGTCACAATGATGTCACAATGATGTCACAATGGTGTCACAATGATGTCACAATGATGTCACAATGGTGTCACAATGGTGTCATAATGATGTCATAATGGTGTCACCATGGTGTCACCATGATGTCATCATGATGTCATAATGGTGTCATAAAGGTGTCACAATGATGTCATCATATTGTCACAATGGTGTCACAATGATGTCATAATGATGTCATCATGATGTCACAATGGTGTCACAATGATGTCATCATGGTGTCATAATGGTGTCACAATGATGTCATAATGATGTCATCATGATGTCACAATGGTGTCACAATGTCACAATGATGTCACAATGGTGTCACAATGGTGTCACCATGATGTCATCATGATGTCACAATGATGTCACAATGATGTCATCATGATGTCACAATGATGTCACAATGATGTCATCATGATTTCATCATGATGTCACAATGATGTCATCATGATGTCACAATGGTGTCATAATGGTGTCACAATGGTGTCACAATGATGTCATCATATTGTCACAATGGTGTCATCATGATGTCACAATGATGTCACAATGGTGTCACAATGATGTCATAATGATGTCGTCATGATGTCACAATGATGTCACAATGATGTCATAATGATGTCGTCATGATGTCACAATGATGTCACAATGCTGTCATAATGGTGTCACAATGGTGTCACAATGGTGTCACAATGATGTCATAATGATGTCACAATGGTGTCATAATGATGTCATAATGATGTCACAATGGTGTCATAAAGTGTAAAATGAAACTTTAACTTATTCTCTCATCTGTGAATGACTTTTGTCACATTCAGTGTTAAATCACCAACAAATGTCGTTTGTACTGTTTTTTATTAATAAAATGTCAAAGTAGAATTTTGTGGTTTTATTAGTACGTTTTAGATCTAAACCAGGACTAAACCAGGTCTAAACCAGGACTAAACCAGGACTAAACCAGGTCTAAACCAGGACTAAACCAGGTCTAAACCAGGACTAAACCAGGTCTAAACCAGGTCAAAACCAGGTCAAAACCAGGTCTAAACCAGGTCTAAACCAGGACTAAACCAGGACTAAACCAGGACTAAACCAGGTCTAAACCAGGTCTAAACCAGGACTAAACCAGGACTAAACCAGGTCTAAACCAGGTCAAAACCAGGTCTAAACCAGGACTAAACCAGGACTAAACCAGGACTAAACCAGGTCTAAACCAGGTCTAAACCAGGTCTAAACCAGGACTAGACCAGGACTAAACCAGGTCTAAACCAGGTCTAAACCAGGTCTAAACCAGGACTAGACCAGGACTAGACCAGGACCAAACCAGGACCAAACCAGGACTAAACTGAAGCCGT
>NW_027315746.1:1063964-1066464 GCF_026437365.1 Eucyclogobius newberryi | reverse complement strand
TATAAATTGAATAACAAATATTAGGCTCAGAACATCAGAAGCAGAGTGCATTCTGGGACCAGAGTGCATTCTGGGACCAGAGTGCATTCTGGGACCAGAGAGCATTCTGGGACCAGAGAGCATTCTGGGACCAGAGAGCATTCTGGGACGTTTCCTACAGGAAGTACTTTGATCTTTCCTCATCAGATGTTTAGGGAGGAACCTTTGAGGAGCCGCTGTGAGCAGGAGCTACAGGAGGTGTGAATATCTGCTGAGATGAAACGTCTCGCACATGTTTAGGACCAGCACAATGACCTCCAGCACAATGACCGCCAGCACCATGACCTCCAGCACAATGACCTCCAGCACAATGACCTCCAGCACCATGACCGCCAGCACAATGACCGCCAGCACCATGACCTCCAGCACAATGACCTCCAGCACAATGACCTCCAGCACAATGACCTCCAGCACCATGACCGCCAGCACAATGACCTCCAGCACAATGACCTCCAGCACAATGACCTCCAGCACCATGACCGCCAGCACAATGACCTCCAGCACAATGACCTCCAGCACAGTGACCTCCAGCACAATGACCTCCAGCACAGTGACCTCCAGCACAATGACCTCCAGCACAGTGACCTCCAGCACAATGACCTCCAGCACCATGACCGCCAGCACAATGACCTACAGCACAATGACCTCCAGCACAATGACCTCCAGCACAGTGACCTCCAGCACAATGACCTCCAGCACAGTGACCTCCAGCACAATGACCTCCAGCACAGTGACCTCCAGCACAATGACCTCCAGCACAATGACCTCCAGCACAATGACCTCGCTTTGTTCAGGGTTAAGAAGCAGATCAAGTGTCCTCCAGGTTTTATGTCCTTCACATAAGCTCTAAGTGTCTCCTTGAGTGTGAGGTCAGGTCATGTGTCGAGTGTCATTGTGCGTCGACAGCTTCACTGCCTCTGTAGGTCATGTGTCGAGTGTCATTGTGCGTCGACAGCTTCACTGCCTCTGTAGGTCATGTGTCGAGTGTCATTGTGCGTCGACAGCTTCACTGCCTCTGTAGGTCATGTGTCGAGTGTCATTGTGCGTCGACAGCTTCACTGCCTCTGTAGGTCATGTGTCGAGTGTCATTGTGCGTCGACAGCTTCACTGCCTCTGTAGGTCATGTGTCGAGTGTCCGTGTGCGTCGACAGCTTCACTGCCTCCGGGGCTCATTCTCTCGACCTGCTTCCTGTCTGAGCAGAGGCCACTTCCTGTTAGCGTTAGCGCTCGGCTCCTGTTGGAATAAAACCAAGTTTAGCAGAAATAAAGTCCACAATGAAGAGCGCGAAGACCTCTAGGGACACATCGCCGGGACACATCACCGGGACACATCACCGGGGACACATCGCCGGGACACATCACCAGGGACACATCACCGAGGCAGTGACACATCACCGGGGACACATCGCCGGGGACACATCACCGGGACACATCATCGGGACACATCACCCGGGACACATCACCGGGACACATCACCGGGGACACATCACCGGGGACACATCACCGGGACACATCCACCATCCTCCATCTGTCCTTTGACCCTCCTTCTGTCCTTAGACCCTCCTTCTGTCCTCAGACCCTCCTTCTGTCCTCAGACCCTCCTTCTGTCCTCAGACCCTCCTTCTGTCCTTAGACCCTCCCTCTCTGTCCTTAGCTCCTCCTTCTGCAGGAAAAACTACAAAAAAACTCTTTGGGAAAAGTATGTCCCTGGGTTAGTTCCAGAGGAAGGAGGATCTGACTCTCACAGACGTGAGGGAGACTGGAACTGGAGCCACTCCAGGTGATGGTTCTTCTCATGGTTCTTCTGATGATTCTGGTGATGGTTCTTCTGATGGTTCTGCTGATGGTTCTGGTGATGGTTCTTCTGATGGTTCAGGTGATGGTTCTTCTGATGGTTCTGCTGATGGTTCAGGTGATGGTTCTTCTGATAGTTCTGGTGATGGTTCTTCTGATGGATCTGCTGATAGTTCTGGTGATGGTTCTGCTGATGGTTCTTCTGATGGTTCAGGTGATGGTTCTTCTGATGGTTCTGGTGATGGTTCTGCTGATGGTTCTTCTGCTGGTTCTGCTGATGGTTCAGGTGATGGTTCTTCTGATAGTTCTGGTGATGGTTCTTCTGATGGATCTGCTGATAGTTCTGGTGATGGTTCTGCTGATGGTTCTTCTGATGGTTCTGGTGATGGTTCTTCTGATGGTTCTGCTGATGCTTCAGGTGATAGTTCTTCTGATGGTTCAGGTGATGGTTCTGGTGATGGTTCTGCTGATGGTTCTTCTGATGGTTCTGCTGATGGTTCAAGTGATGGTTCTTCTGACGGTTCTGCTGATGGTTCTTCTGATGGATCTGCTGATAGTTCTGGTGATGGTTCTGCTGATGGTTCTTCTGATGGTTCTGGTGATGGTTCTTCTGATGGTTCTGCTGATGGTTCAGGTGATAGTTCTTCTGATGGTTCAGGTGATGGTT
>NW_027315746.1:968964-1058964 GCF_026437365.1 Eucyclogobius newberryi | reverse complement strand
CCAAAAGGAGGCGGAGTCTCATGTCCCTCCAGATCAGTCTCAATGTTTGAGGACATTTTGTCTCATGAAGCAGCTGCATTGAACCTCTGTGTTTTTACATCTTTCCTCCAAATCTACAAATGTAGAGAAGCGGCTCACAGTGAGTCCTGCTCCTCATGTCTGCTCCTCATGTCTGCTCCTCATGTCTGCTCCTCATGTCTGCTCCTCATGTCTGCTCCTCATGTCTGCTCCTCACAGATGTCTGATCCTCATGTCTGCTCCTCATGTCTGCTCCTCACAGATGTCTGCTCCTCACAGATGTCTGCTCCTCACAGATGTCTGCTCCTCATGTCTGCTCCTCATGTCTGCTCCTCATGTCTGCTCCTCAAAGATGTCTGCTCCTCATGTCTGCTCCTCATGTCTGCTCCTCACAGATGTCTGCTCCTCATGTCTGCTCCTCATGTCTGCTCCTCACAGATGTCTGCTCCTCATGTCTGCTCCTCACAGATGTCTGCTCCTCATGTCTGCTCCTCATGTCTGCTCCTCATGTCTGCTCCTCAAAGATGTCTGCTCCTCATGTCTGCTCCTCATGTCTGCTCCTCACAGATGTCTGCTCCTCATGTCTGCTCCTCATGTCTGCTCCTCACAGATGTCTGCTCCTCATGTCTGCTCCTCACAGATGTCTGCTCCTCATGTCTGCTCCTCATGTCTGCTCCTCATGTCTGCTCCTCACAGATGTCTGCTCCTCACAGATGTCTGCTCCTCATGTCTGCTCCTCATGTCTGCTCCTCGTGTCTGCTCCTCACAGATGTCTGCTCCTCATGTCTGCTCCTCATGTCTGCTCCTCACAGATGTCTGCTCCTCATGTCTGCTCCTCATGTCTGCTCCTCATGTCTGCTCCTCACAGATGTCTGCTCCTCACAGATGTCTGCTCCTCATGTCTGCTCCTCATGTCTGCTCCTCATGTCTGCTCCTCACAGATGTCTGCTCCTCACAGATGTCTGCTCCTCACAGATGTCTGCTCCTCATGTCTGCTCCTCATGTCTGCTCCTCATGTCTGCTCCTCACAGATGTCTGCTCCTCACAGATGTCTGCTCCTCGTGTCTGCTCCTCATGTCTGCTCCTCATGTCTGCTCCTCATGTCTGCTCCTCATGTCTGCTCCTCACAGATGTCTGCTCCTCATGTCTGCTCCTCATGTCTGCTCCTCACAGATGTCTGCTCCTCATTTCTGCTCCTCATGTCTGCTCCTCACAGATGTCTGCTCCTCATGTCTGCTCCTCATGTCTGCTCCTCACAGATGTCTGCTCCTCACAGATGTCTGCTCCTCATGTCTGCTCCTCATGTCTGCTCCTCACAGATGTCTGCTCCTCATGTCTGCTCCTCATGTCTGCTCCTCACAGATGTCTGCTCCTCATGTCTGCTCCTCATGTCTGCTCCTCATGTCTGCTCCTCACAGATGTCTGCTCCTCATGTCTGCTCCTCATGTCTGCTCCTCACAGATGTCTGCTCCTCATTTCTGCTCCTCATGTCTGCTCCTCATGTCTGCTCCTCATGTCTGCACCTCATGTCTGCTCCTCATGTCTGCTCCTCACAGATGTCTGCTCTTCACAGATGTCTGCTCCTCATGTCTGCTCCTCATGTCTGCTCCTCATGTCTGCACCTCATGTCTGCTCCTCATGTCTGCTCCTCATGTCTGCTCCTCACAGATGTCTGCTCCTCACAGATGTCTGCTCCTCATGTCTGCTCCTCATGTCTGCTCCTCATGTCTGCTCCTCATGTCTGCTCCTCAAAGATGTCTGCTCCTCATGTCTGCTCCTCACAGATGTCTGCTCCTCATGTCTGCTCCTCATGTCTGCTCCTCATGTCTGCTCCTCACAGATGTCTGCTCCTCATGTCTGCTCCTCATGTCTGCTCCTCATGTCTGCTCCTCATCTCTGCTCCTTACAGATGTCTGCTCCTCATGTCTGCTCCTCATGTCTGCTCCTCATGTCTGCTCCTCACAGATGTCTGCTCCTCATGTCTGCTCCTCATGTCTGCTCCTCACAGATGTCTGCTCCTCATGTCTGCTCCTCATGTCTGCTCCTCACAGATGTCTGCTCCTCATGTCTGCTCCTCATGTCTGCTCCTCACAGATGTCTGCTCCTCATGTCTGCTCCTCATGTCTGCTCCTCATGTCTGCTCCTCACAGATGTCTGCTCCTCATTTCTGCTCCTCATGTCTGTTCCTCATGTCTGCTCCTGACAGATGTCTGCTCCTCATGTCTGCTCCTCATGTCTGCTCCTCATGTCTGCTCCTCACAGATGTCTGCTCCTCATGTCTGCTCCTCATGTCTGCTCCTCATGTCTGCTCCTCACAGATGTCTGCTCCTCATGTCTGCTCCTCATGTCTGCTCCTCATGTCTGCTCCTCACAGATGTCTGCTCCTCATGTCTGCTCCTCATGTCTGCTCCTCATGTCTGGTCCTCATCTCTGCTCCTTACAGATGTCTGCTCCTCATGTCTGCTCCTCATGTCTGCTCCTCATGTCTGCTCCTCACAGATGTCTGCTCCTCATGTCTGCTCCTCATGTCTGCTCCTCATGTCTGCTCCTCACAGATTTCCGCTCCTCATGTCTGCTCCTCATGTCTGCTCCTCACAGATGACTGCTCCTCATGTCTGCTCCTCACAGATGTCTGCTCCTCATGTCTGCTCCTCATGTCTGCTCCTCATGTCTGCTCCTCATGTCTGCTTCTCACAGATGTCTGCTCCTCATTTCTGCTCCTCATTTCTGCTCCTCATGTCTGCTCCTCATGTCTGCTCCTCACAGATGTCTGCTCTTCATGTCTGCACCTCATGTCTGCTCCTCATGTCTGCTCCTCACAGATGTCTGCTCCTCATGTCTGCTCCTCATGTCTGCTCCTCATGTCTGCTCCTCATGTCTGCTCCTCACAGATGTCTGCTCCTCATGTCTGCTCCTCATGTCTGCTCCTCACAGATGTCTGCTCCTCATGTCTGCTCCTCATGTCTGCTCCTCATGTCTGCTCCTCACAGATGTCTGCTCCTCATTTCTGCTCCTCATGTCTGCTCCTCACAGATGTCTGCTCCTCATGTCTGCTCCTCATGTCTGCTCCTCACAGATGTCTGCTCCTCATGTCTGCTCCTCATGTCTGCTCCTCATGTCTGCTCCTCACAGATGTCTGCTCATTTCTGCTCCTCATGTCTGCTCCTCATGTCTGCTCACAGATGTCTGCTCCTCATGTCTGCTCCTCATGTCTGCTCCTCATGTCTGCTCCTCACAGATGTCTGCTCCTCATGTCTGCTCCTCATGTCTGCTCCTCATGTCTGCTCCTCATGTCTGCTCCTCACAGATGTCTGCTCCTCATGTCTGCTACTCATGTCTGCTCCTCATGTCTGCTCCTCATGTCTACTCCTCACAGATGTCTGCTCCTCATGTCTGCTCCTCATGTCTGCTCCTCACAGATGTCTGCTCCTCATTTCTGCTCCTCATGTCTGCTCCTCATGTCTGCTCCTCATGTCTGCACCTCATGTCTGCTCCTCATGTCTGCTCCTCATGTCTGCTCCTCACAGATGTCTGCTCCTCACAGATGTCTGCTCCTCATGTCTGCTCCTCATGTCTGCTCCTCATGTCTGCACCTCATGTCTGCTCCTCATGTCTGCTCCTCATGTCTGCTCCTCACAGATGTCTGCTCCTCACAGATGTCTGCTCCTCACAGATGTCTGCTCCTCATGTCTGCTCCTCATGTCTGCTCCTCATGTCTGCTCCTCAAAGATGTCTGCTCCTCATGTCTGCTCCTCACAGATGTCTGCTCCTCATGTCTGCTCCTCATGTCTGCTCCTCATGTCTGCACCTCATGTCTGCACCTCATGTCTGCTCCTCATGTCTGCTCCTCATGTCTGCTCCTCACAGATGTCTGCTCCTCATGTCTGCTCCTCATGTCTGCTCCTCACACATGTCTGCTCCTCATGTCTGCTCCTCATGTCTGCTCCTCACAGATGTCTGCTCCTCATGTCTGCTCCTCATGTCTGCTCCTCACAGATGTCTGCTCCTCATGTCTGCTCCTCATGTCTGCTCCTCACAGATGTCTGCTCCTCATGTCTGCTCCTCATGTCTGCTCCTCATGTCTGCTCCTCACAGATGTCTGCTCCTCATGTCTGCTCCTCATGTCTGCTCCGCATGTCTGCTCCTCACAGATGTCTGCTCCTCATTTCTGCTCCTCATGTCTGTTCCTCATGTCTGCTCCTGACAGATGTCTGCTCCTCATGTCTGCTCCTCATGTCTGCTCCTCATGTCTGCTCCTCACAGATGTCTGCTCCTCATGTCTGCTCCTCATGTCTGCTCCTCATGTCTGCTCCTCACAGATGTCTGCTCCTCATGTCTGCTCCTCATGTCTGCTCCTCATGTCTGCTCCTCATGTCTGCTCCTCACAGATGACTGCTCCTCATGTCTGCTCCTCATGTCTGCTCCTCATGTCTGCTCCTCACAGATGTCTGCTCCTCATGTCTGCTCCTCATGTCTGCTTCTCACAGATGTCTGCTCCTCATTTCTGCTCCTCATTTCTGCTCCTCATGTCTGCTCCTCATGTCTGCTCCTCACAGATGTCTGCTCCTCATGTCTGCACCTCATGTCTGCTCCTCATGTCTGCTCCTCACAGATGTCTGCTCCTCATGTCTGCTCCTCATGTCTGCTCCTCATGTCTGCTCCTCACAGATGTCTGCTCCTCATGTCTGCTCCTCATGTCTGCTCCTCATGTCTGCTCCTCATGTCTGCTCCTCACAGATGTCTGCTCCTCATGTCTGCTCCTCATGTCTGCTCCTCATGTCTGCTCCTCACAAATGTCTGCTCCTCATGTCTGCTCCTCATGTCTGCTCCTCATGTCTGCTCCTCACAGATGTCTGCTCCTCATGTCTGCTCCTCATGTCTGCTCCTCATGTCTGCTCCTCATCTCTGCTCCTTACAGATGTCTGCTCCTCATGTCTGCTCCTCATGTCTGCTCCTCATGTCTGCTCCTCACAGATGTCTGCTCCTCATGTCTGCTCCTCATGTCTGCTCCTCATGTCTGCTCCTCACAGATTTCCGCTCCTCATGTCTGCTCCTCATGTCTGCTCCTCATGTCTGCTCCTCATGTCTGCTCCTCATGTCTGCTCCTCACAGATGTCTGCTCCTCATGTCTGCTCCTCATGTCTGCTCCTCATGTCTGCTCCTCATGTCTGCTTCTCACAGATGTCTGCTCCTTATGTCTGCTCCTCATGTCTGCTCCTCATGTCTGCTCCTCACAGATGTCTGCTCCTCATGTCTGCTCCTCATGTCTGCTCCTCATGTCTGCTCCTCACAGATTTCCGCTCCTCATGTCTGCTCCTCATGTCTGCTCCTCATGTCTGCTCCTCATGTCTGCTCCTCACAGATGTCTGCTCCTCATGTCTGCTCCTCATGTCTGCTCCTCATGTCTGCTCCTCATGTCTGCTTCTCACAGATGTCTGCTCCTCATTTCTGCTCCTCATGTCTGCTCCTCATGTCTGCTCCTCACAGATGTCTGCTCCTCATGTCTGCACCTCATGTCTGCTCCTCATGTCTGCTCCTCACAGATGTCTGCTCCTCATGTCTGCTCCTCATGTCTGCTCCTCATGTCTGCTCCTCACAGATGTCTGCTCCTCATGTCTGCTCCTCATGTCTGCTCCTCATGTCTGCTCCTCATGTCTGCTCCTCACAGATGTCTGCTCCTCATGTCTGCTCCTCACAGATGTCTGCTCCTCATGTCTGCCCCTCATGTCTGCTCCTCATGTCTGCTCCTCACAGATGTCTGCTCCTCATTTCTGCTCCTCATGTCTGCTCCTCACAGATGTCTGCTCCTCATGTCTGCTCCTCATGTCTGCTCCTCATGTCTGCTCCTCACAGATGTCTGCTCCTCATGTCTGCTCCTCATGTCTGCTCCTCATGTCTGCTCCTCATGTCTGCTCCTCACAGATGTCTGCTCCTCATTTCTGCTCCTCATGTCTGCTCCTCATGTCTGCTCCTCACAGATGTCTGCTCCTCATGTCTGCACCTCATGTCTGCTCCTCATGTCTGCTCCTCACAGATGTCTGCTCCTCATGTCTGCTCCTCATGTCTGCTCCTCATGTCTGCTCCTCACAGATGTCTGCTCCTCATGTCTGCTCCTCATGTCTGCTCCTCATGTCTGCTCCTCATGTCTGCTCCTCACAGATGTCTGCTCCTCATGTCTGCTCCTCACAGATGTCTGCTCCTCATGTCTGCTCCTCATGTCTGCTCCTCATGTCTGCTCCTCACAGATGTCTGCTCCTCATTTCTGCTCCTCATGTCTGCTCCTCACAGATGTCTGCTCCTCATGTCTGCTCCTCATGTCTGCTCCTCATGTCTGCTCCTCACAGATGTCTGCTCCTCATGTCTGCTCCTCATGTCTGCTCCTCATGTCTGCTCCTCATGTCTGCTCCTCACAGATGTCTGCTCCTCATTTCTGCTCCTCATGTCTGCTCCTCATGTCTGCTCCTCACAGATGTCTGCTCCTCATGTCTGCTCCTCATGTCTGCTCCTCATGTCTGCTCCTCACAGATGTCTGCTCCTCATGTCTGCTCCTCATGTCTGCTCCTCATGTCTGCTCCTCACAGATGTCTGCTCCTCATGTCTGCTACTCATGTCTGCTCCTCATGTCTACTCCTCACAGATGTCTGCTCCTCATGTCTGCTCCTCATGTCTGCTCCTCATGTCTGCTCCTCACAGATGTCTGCTCCTCATGTCTGCTACTCATGTCTGCTCCTCATGTCTGCTCCTCATGTCTGCTCCTCACAGATGTCTGCTCCTCATGTCTGCTCCTCATGTCTGCTCCTCATTTCTGCTCCTCATGTCTGCACCTCATGTCTGCTCCTCATGTCTGCTCCTCATGTCTGCTCCTCACAGATGTCTGCTCCTCATGTCTGCTCCTCATGTCTGCTCCTCACAGATGTCTGCTCCTCATGTCTGCTCCTCATGTCTGCTCCTCACAGATGTCTGCTCCTCATTTCTGCTCCTCATGTCTGCTCCTCACATATGTCTGCTCCTCATGTCTGCTCCTCATGTCTGCTCCTCATGTCTGCTCCTCATGTCTGCTCCTCACAGATGTCTGCTCCTCATGTCTGCTCCTCATGTCTGCTCCTCATGTCTGCTCCTCATGTCTGCTCCTCACAGATGTCTTCTCCTCATTTCTCCTCCTCATGTCTGCTCCTCATGTCTGCTCCTCACAGATGTCTGCTCCTCATGTCTGCTCCTCACAGATGTCTGCTCCTCATGTCTGCTCCTCATGTCTGCTCCTCATGTCTGCTCCTCATGTCTGCTCCTCACAGATGTCTGCTCCTCATGTCTGCTCCTCATGTCTGCTCCTCATGTCTGCTCCTCACGATGTCTGCTCCTCATGTCTGCTCCTCATGTCTGCTCCTCATGTCTGCTCCTCACAGATGTCTGCTCCTCATGTCTGCTCCTCATGTCTGCTCCTCAAGTCTGCTCCTCACAGATGTCTGCTCCTCATGTCTGCTCCACATGTCTGCTCCTCATGTCTGCTCCTCACAGGTGTCTGCTCCTCATGTCTGCTCCTCATGTCTGCTCCTCATGTCTGCTCCTCACAGATGTCTGCTCCTCATGTCTGCTCCTCATGTCTGCTCCTCATGTCTGCTCCTCACAGATGTCTGCTCCTCATGTCTGCTCCTCATGTCTGCTCCTCATGTCTGCTCCTCACAGATGTCTGCTCCTCATTTCTGCTCCTCATGTCTGCTCCTCACAAATGTCTGCTCCTCATGTCTGCTCCTCATGTCTGCTCCTCATGTCTGCTCCTCATGTCTGCTCCTCACAGATGTCTGCTCCTCATGTCTGCTCCTCATGTCTGCTCCTCATGTCTGCTCCTCACAGATGTCTGCTCCTCATGTCTGCTCCTCATGTCTGCTCCTCATGTCTGCTCCTCACAGATATCTGCTCCTCATGTCTGCTCCTCATGTCTGCTCCTCATGTCTGCTCCTCACAGATGTCTGCTCCTCATGTCTGCTCCTCATGTCTGCTCCTCATGTCTGCTCCTCACAGATGTCTGCTCCTCATGTCTGCTCCTCATGTCTGCTCCTCATGTCTGCTCCTCATGTCTGCTCCTCACAGATGTCTGCTCCTCATGTCTGCTCCTCATGTCTGCTCCTCATGTCTGCTCCTCACAGATGTCTGCTCCTCACAGATGTCTGCTCCTCACAGATGTCTGCTCCTCATGTCTGCTCCTCATGTCTGCTCCTCATGTCTGCTCCTCACAGATGTCTGCTCCTCATGTCTGCTCCTTATGTCTGCTCCTCATGTCTGCTCCTCATGTCTGCTCCTCATGTCTGCTCCTCACAGATGTCTGCTCCTCATTTCTGCTCCTCATGTCTGCTCCTCATGTCTGCTCCTCACAGATGTCTGCTCCTCATGTCTGCTCCTCATGTCTGCTCCTCACAGATGTCTGCTCCTCATGTCTGCTCCTCATGTCTGCTCCTCATGTCTGCTCCTCACAGATGTCTGCTCCTCATGTCTGCTCCTCATGTCTGCTCCTCATGTCTGCTCCTCACAGATGTCTGCTCCTCATGTCTGCTCCTCATGTCTGCTCCTCACAGATGTCTGCTCCTCATGTCTGCTCCTCATGTCTGCTCCTCATGTCTGCTCCTCACAGATGTCTGCTCCTCATGTCTGCTCCTCATGGCTGCTCCTCATGTCTGCTCCTCATGTCTGCTCCTCACAGATGTCTGCTCCTCATTTCTGCTCCTCATGTCTGCTCCTCATGTCTGCTCCTCATGTCTGCTCCTCACAGATGTCTGCTCCTCATGTCTGCTCCTCATGTCTGCTCCTCATGTCTGCTCCTCACATATGTCTGCTCCTCATATCTGCTCCTCATGTCTGCTCCTCACAGATGTCTGCTCCTCATGTCTGCTCCTCATGTCTGCTCCTCACAGATGTCTGCTCCTCATGTCTGCTCCTCATGTCTGCTCCTCATGTCTGCTCCTCACAGATGTCTGCTCCTCATGTCTGCTCCTCATGTCTGCTCCTCACGTCTGCTCCTCACAGATGTCTGCTCCTCATATCTGCTCCTCATGTCTGCTCCTCATGTCTGCTCCTCATGTCTGCTCCTCACAGATGTCTGCTCCTCATGTCTGCTCCTCATGTCTGCTCCTCATGTCTGCTCCTCACAGATGTCTGCTCCTCACAGATGTCTGCTCCTCATGTCTGCTCCTCATGTCTGCTCCTCATGTCTGCTCCTCACAGATGTCTGCTCCTCATGTCTGCTCCTCATGTCTGCTCCTCATGTCTGCTCCTCATGTCTGCTCCTCACAGATGTCTGCTCCTCATTTCTGCTGCTCATGTCTGCTCCTCATGTCTGTTCCTCATGTCTGCTCCTCACAGATGTCTGCTCCTCATGTCTGCTCCTCATGTCTGCTCCTCATGTCTGCTCCTCACAGATGTCTGCTCCTCATTTCTGCTCCTCATGTCTGCTCCTCATGTCTGCTCCTCATGTCTGCTCCTTATGTCTGCTCCTCATGTCTGCTCCTCACATATGTCTGCTCCTCATGTCTGCTCCTCATGTATGCTCCTCACAGATGTCTGCTCCTCATGTCTGCTCCTCATGTCTGCTCCTCACAGATGTCTGCTCCTCATGTCTGCTCCTCATGTCTGCTCCTCATGTCTGCTCCTCATGTCTGCTCCTTATGTCTGCTCCTCATGTCTGCTCCTCACATATGTCTGCTCCTCATGTCTGCTCCTCATGTATGCTCCTCACAGATGTCTGCTCCTCATGTCTGCTCCTCATGTCTGCTCCTCACAGATGTCTGCTCCTCATGTCTGCTCCTCATGTCTGCTCCTCATGTCTGCTCCTCACAGATGTCTGCTCCTCATTTCTGCTCCTCATGTCTGCTCCTCATGTCTGCTCCTCACAGATGTCTGCTCCTCATGTCTGCTCCTCATGTCTGCTCCTCATGTCTGCTCCTCACAGATGTCTGCTCCTCATTTCTGCTCCTCATGTCTGCTCCTCATGTCTGCTCCTCATGTCTGCTCCTCACGATGTCTGCTCCTCATGTCTGCTCCTCATGTCTGCTCCTCATGTCTGCTCCTCACAGATGTCTGCTCCTCATGTCTGCTCCTCATGTCTGCTCCTCATGTCTGCTCCTCACAGATGTCTGCTCCTCATGTCTGCTCCTCACAGATGTCTGCTCCTCATGTCTGCTCCTCATGTCTGCTCCTCATGTCTGCTCCTCACAGATGTCTGCTCCTCACAGATGTCTGCTCCTCATGTCTGCTCCTCACAGATGTCTGCTCCTTATGTCTGCTCCTCATGTCTGCTCCTCATGTCTGCTCCTCATGTCTGCTTCTCATGTCTGCTCCTCATGTCTGCTCCTCACAGATGTCTGCTCCTCATTTCTGCTCCTCATGTCTGCTCCTCATGTCTGCTCCTCACAGATGTCTGCTCCTCATGTCTGCTCCTCATGTCTGCTCCTCATGTCTGCTCCTCACAGATGTCTGCTCCTCATGTCTGCTCCTCATGTCTGCTCCTCACAGATGTCTGCTCCTCATTTCTGCTCTTCATGTCTGCTCCTCATGTCTGCTCCTCATGTCTGCGCCTCATGTCTGCTCCTCATGTCTGCTCCTCACAGATGTCTGCTCCTCATGTCTGCTCCTCATGTCTGCTCCTCATGTCTGCTCCTCATGTCTGCTCCTCACAGATGTCTGCTCCTCATGTCTGCTCCTCATGTCTGCTCCTCATGTCTGCTCCTCATGTCTGCTCCTCACATATGTCTGCTCCTCATGTCTGCTCCTCATGTCTGCTCCTCACAGATGTCTGCTCCTCATGTCTGCTCCTCATGTCTGCTCCTCACAGATGTCTGCTCCTCATGTCTGCTCCTCATGTCTGCTCCTCATGTCTGCTCCTCACAGATGTCTGCTCCTCATTTCTGCTCCTCATGTCTGTTCCTCATGTCTGCTCCTGACAGATGTCTGCTCCTCATTTCTGCTCCTCATGTCTGTTCCTCATGTCTGCTTCTCACAGATGTCTGCTCCTCATGTCTGCTCCTCATGTCTGCTCCTCATGTCTGCTCCTCATGTCTGCTCCTCACAGATGTCTGCTCCTCATTTCTGCTCCTCATGTCTGCTCCTCATGTCTGCTCCTCACAGATGTCTGCTCCTCATGTCTGCTCCTCATGTCTGCTCCTCATGTCTGCTCCTCACATATGTCTGCTCCTCATATCTGCTCCTCATATCTGCTCCTCATATCTGCTCCTCACAGATGTCTGCTCCTCATGTCTGCTCCTCATGTCTGCTCCTCATGTCTGCTCCTCACAGATGTCTGCTCCTCATGTCTGCTCCTCATGTCTGCTCCTCATGTCTGCTCCTCACAGATGTCTGCTCCTCATGTCTGCTCCTCATGTCTACTCCTCATGTCTGCTCCTCACAGATGTCTGCTCCTCACAGATGTCTGCTCCTCACAGATGTCTGCTCCTCATGTCTGCTCCTCATGTCTGCTCCTCACAGATGTCTGCTCCTCATGTCTGCTCCTTATGTCTGCTCCTCATGTCTGCTCCTCATGTCTGCTCCTCATGTCTGCTCCTCACAGATGTCTGCTCCTCATTTCTGCTGCTCATGTCTGCTCCTAATGTCTGCTCCTCACAGATGTCTGCTCCTCATGTCTGCTCCTCATGTCTGCTCCTCATGTCTGCTCCTCACAGATGTCTGCTCCTCATGTCTGCTCCTCATGTCTGCTCCTCACAGATGTCTGCTCCTCATGTCTGCTCCTCATGTCTGCTCCTCATATCTGCTCCTCACAGATGTCTGCTCCTCATGTCTGCTCCTCATGTCTGCTCCTCACAGATGTCTGCTCCTCATGTCTGCTCCTCATGTCTGCTCCTCATGTCTGCTCCTCACAGATGTCTGCTCCCCATTTCTGCTCCTCATGTCTGCTCCTCATGTCTGCTCCTCACAGATGTCTGCTCCTCATGTCTGCTCCTCATGTCTGCTCCTCATGTCTGCTCCTCATAGATGTCGGCTCCTCATGTCTGCTCCTCATGTCTGCTCCTCATGTCTGCTCCTTATGTCTGCTCCTCACAGATGTCTGCTCCTCATGTCTGCTCCTCATGTCTGCTCCTCACAGATGTCTGCTCCTCATGTCTGCTCCTCATGTCTGCTCCTCATATATGCTTCTCATGTCTGCTCCTCACAGATGTCTGCTCCTCACAGATGTCTGCTCCTCATGTCTGCTCCTCATGTCTGCTCCTCATGTCTGCTCCTCACAGATGTCTGCTCCTCATGTCTGCTCCTCATGTCTGCTCCTCACAGATATCTGCTCCTCATGTCTGCTCCTCATGTCTGCTCCTCATGTCTGCTCCTCACAGATGTCTGCTCCTCATGTCTGCTCCTCATGTCTGCTCCTCATGTCTGCTCCTCACAGATGTCTGCTCCTCATGTCTGCTCCTCATGTCTGCTCCTCACAGATGTCTGCTCCTCATGTCTGCTCCTCATGTCTGCTCCTCACAGATGTCTGCTCCTCATGTCTGCTCCTCATGTCTGCTCCTCATGTCTGCTCCTCACAGATTTCTGCTCCTCATTTCTGCTCCTCATGTCTGCTCCTCACAGATGTCTGCTCCTCATGTCTGTTCCTCATGTCTGCTCCTCATGTCTGCTCCTCACAGATGTCTGCTCCTCATGTCTGCTCCTCATGTCTGCTCCTCATGTCTGCTCCTCATGTCTGCTCCTCACAGATGTCTTCTCCTCATTTCTCCTCCTCATGTCTGCTCCTCATGTCTGCTCCTCACAGATGTCTGCTCCTCATGTCTGCTCCTCACAGATGTCTGCTCCTCATGTCTGCTCCTCATGTCTGCTCCTCATGTCTGCTCCTCATGTCTGCTCCTCACAGATGTCTGCTCCTCATGTCTGCTCCTCATGTCTGCTCCTCACAGATGTCTGCTCCTCATGTCTGCTCCTCATGTCTGCTCCTCATGTCTGCTCCTCACAGATGTCTGCTCCTCATGTCTGCTCCTCATGTCTGCTCCTCATGTCTGCTCCTCACAGATGTCTGCTCCTCATGTCTGCTCCATGTCTGCTCCTCATGTCTGCTCCTCATCTCTGCTCCTTACAGATGTCTGCTCCTCATGTCTGCTCCTCATGTCTGCTCCTCATGTCTGCTCCTCACAGATGTCTGCTCCTCATGTCTGCTCCTCATGTCTGCTCCTCATGTCTGCTCCTCATGTCTGCTCCTCACAGATGTCTGCTCCTCATGTCTGCTCCTCATGTCTGCTCCTCATGTCTGCTCCTCACAGATGTCTGCTCCTCATGTCTGCTCCTCATGTCTGCTCCTCACAGATGTCTGCTCCTCATGTCTGCTCCTCATGTCTGCTCCTCACAGATGTCTGCTCCTCATGTCTGCTCCTCATGTCTGCTCCTCATGTCTGCTCCTCACAGATGTCTGCTCCTCATGTCTGCTCCTCATGTCTGCTCCTCATGTCTGCTCCTCACAGATGTCTGCTCCTCATGTCTGCTCCTCACAGATGTCTGCTCCTCATGTCTGCTCCTCATGTCTGCTCCTCATGTCTGCTCCTCATGTCTGCTCCTCACAGATGTCTGCTCCTCATGTCTGCTCCTCATGTCTGCTCCTCATGTCTGCTCCTCACAGATGTCTGCTCCTCATGTCTGCTCCTCATGTCTGCTCCTCACAGATGTCTGCTCCTCATGTCTGCTCCTCATGTCTGCTCCTCATGTCTGCTCCTCACAGATGTCTGCTCCTCATGTCTGCTCCTCATGTCTGCTCCTCATGTCTGCTCCTCACAGATGTCTGCTCCTCATGTCTGCTCCTCATGTCTGCTCCTCACAGATGTCTGCTCCTCATGTCTGCTCCTCACAGATGTCTCTGTCTCTGGAGATAACATTGTCTCAGAGTTTCCTCCTTCTGTTTAAACGCTGGATAATTTTAGCTCAAAAACAATGCTCAAAGTTTGAAGGCCTCAAACGGACAAGGGCCAAACGAGGCCAAGTTTAGTTTGGTTTAGTCCTGGTTTAGTCCTGGTTTAGTCCTGGTTTAGACCTGGTTTAGTCCTGGTTTAGTCCTGGTTTAGACCAAGTTTATTCCTGGATTAGTCCTGGTTTAGACCTGGTTTAGTCCTGGTTTAGTCCTGGTTTAGACCAAGTTTATTCCTGGTTTAGACCTGGTTTAGTCCAGGTTTAGTCCAGGTTTAGTCCAGGTTTAGTGTGCATATGTGCAGACTCACTGACCCGGACTAAACCAGGACTAGGGTAAATCTAAATCTGGACTAAAGCTGGACTAAACCTGGACTAAATCTGGATGCAAAAACTGGACTAAAACTGGATAAAATCCGGACTAAATCTGGACTAAAACTGGACTAAAACTGGACAAAATCTGGGCTAAATCTGGACAAAAATTGGACTAAAACTGGACGAAATCTGGACTAAATCTGAACTAAAACTGGACAAAATCTGGATAAAAATTGGACTAAAACTGGACGATATCTGGACTGAATCTCGACAAAAACTGGACTAAATCTGGACTAAAACTGGACTAAATCTGGACAAAAATTGGACTAAAACTGGACGAAATCTGGACGAAATCTGTACTAAATCTGGACAAAAGCTGGACTAAATCTGGACTAAAACTGGACTAAAACGGGATTAAATCTGGACTAAAACTGGGCTAAATCTGGACTAAAACTGGACTAAATCTGGACTAAATCTGGACGAAAAATGAACTAAAACTGAACTAATACTGGACAAAATCTGGACTAAAACTGGACAAAATCGGGGGTGAATCTGGACTAAATCTGGATGCAAACTGGACTAAAACTGGACTAAATCTGGACTAAATTTTTACTAAAAATGGACAAAATCTGGACTAAAACTGGACTAAAACTGGACTAAAACTGGACTAAATCTGGACTAAAACTGGACTAAAACTGGACTAAAACTGGACTAAAACTGGACTAAATCTGGACTAAAACTGGACAAAATCGGGGGTGAATCTGGACTAAATCTGGATGCAAACTGGACTAAAACTGGACTAAATCTGGACTAAATTTTTACTAAAAATGGACAAAATCTGGACTAAAACTGGACTAAAACTGGACTAAAACTGGACTAAATCTGGACTAAAACTGGACTAAAACTGGACTAAAACTGGACTAAAACTGGACTAAATCTGGACTAAAACTGGACAAAATCGGGGGTGAATCTGGACTAAATCTGGATGCAAACTGGACTAAAACTGGACTAAATCTGGACTAAATTTTTACTAAAAATGGACAAAATCTGGACTAAAACTGGACTAAAACTGGACTAAAACTGGACTAAATCTGGACTAAAACTGGACTAAAACTGGACTAAAACTGGACTAAAACTGGACTAAATCTGGACTAAATCTGGACTAAAACTGGACAAAATCGGGGGTGAATCTGGACTAAATCTGGATGCAAACTGGACTAAAACTGGACTAAATCTGGACTAAATTTTTACTAAAAATGGACAAAATCTGGACTAAAACTGGACTAAAACTGGACTAAAACTGGACTAAATCTGGACTAAAACTGGACTAAAACTGGACTAAAACTGGACTAAAACTGGACTAAATCTGGACTAAAACTGGACTAAAACTGGACTAAAACTGGACTAAAACTGGACTATATATGGACTAATACAGGGGTCGAAACAGGACCAAGCATGAGCATGTTCCGATCTGACCCGTTTTATTCTGGTCTGGACTTCGAGTGTGGTTTTAGTCTCTTTCAGCTCTGTATTTGTCCAAGGTTTATTCCCCTCAGAGTGGACCATATTTAAAACCATCTCACGGCCCCTGAACGCTGCATAAACAGTCCCAGGGGCCCCTGAACGCATCACTTCCTTCCTGTGCAGTTTAAAAAGGCTCTGGAGGGTCCGAGTCCGGCCCACAGGAAGAACTCACTGACCCACAGACGCCTGACCCACAGACAACTGACCCACAGACAACTGACCCACAGACGACTGACCCACAGACGACTGACCCACACACGACTGACCCACACACGACTGACCCACAGACGACTGACCCACACACGACTGACCCACAGACGACTGACCCATAGACGACTGACCCACAGACAACTGACCCACAGACGACTGACCCACACACGACTGACCCACACACGACTGACCCACAGACGACTGACCCACAGACGACTGACCCACAGACGACTGACCCACAGACGACTGACCCACAGACGACTGACCCACACACGACTGACCCACAGACGACTGACCCACAGACGACTGACCCACACACGACTGACCCACAAAAGACTGACCCACAGACGACTGACCCAAAGACGACTGACCCACAGACGACTGACCCACAGACGACTGACCCACAGACGACTGACCCACACACGACTGACCCACAGACGACTGACCCACACACGACTGACCCACAGACGACTGACCCATAGACGACTGACCCACAGACGACTGACCCAAAGATGACTGACCCACACACGACTGACCCACAGACGACTGACCCAGAGACGACTGACCTACAGACGACTGACCCACAGACGACTGACCCACAGACGACTGACCCACAGACGACTGACCCACACACGACTGACCCACAGACGACTGACCCACACACGACTGACCCACAGACAACTGACCCACAGACGACTGACCCACACACGACTGACCCACAAAAGACTGACCCACAGACGACTTAACTCACACACGACTGACCCACAGACGACTGACCCATAGACGACTGACCCACAGACAACTGACCCACAGACGACTGACCCACAGACGACTGACCCACACACGACTGACCCACAGACAACTGACCCACAGACGACTGACCCACACACGACTGACCCACACACGACTGACCCACAGACGACTGACCCACACACGACTGACCCACAGACGACTGACCCATAGACGACTGACCCACAGACAACTGACCCACAGACGACTGACCCACAGACGACTGACCCACACACGACTGACCCACAGACGACTGACCCAGAGACGACTGACCCAAAGACGACTGACCCACAGACGACTGACCCACAGACGACTGACCCACAGACGACTGACCCAAAGACGACTGACCCACAGACGACTGACCCACAGACGACTGACCCACACACGACTGACCCACAGACGACTGACCCACAGAAGACTGACCCACACACGACTGACCCACACACGACTGACCCACAGACGACTGACCCACAGACGACTGACCCACACACGACTGACCCACAGACGACTGACCCACAGACGACTGACCCAAAGACGACTGACCCACAGACGACTGACCCACAGACGACTGACCCACAGACGACTGACCCACAGACGACTGACCCAAAGACGACTGACCCACAGACGACTGACCCACAGACGACTGACCCACACACGACTGACCCACACACGACTGACCCACAGAAGACTGACCCACAGACGACTGACCCACACACGACTGACCCACAGACGACTGACCCAGAGACGACTGACCCAAAGACGACCGACCCACAGACGACCGACCCACAGACGACTGACCCACACACGACTGACCCACAGACGACTGACCCAGAGACGACTGACCCAAAGACGACTGACCCACAGACGACTGACCCACAGACGACTGACCCACACACGACTGACCCACACACGACTGACCCACAGACGACTGACCCACACACGACTGACCCACAGACGACTGACCCACAGACGACTGACCCACAGACGACTGACCCACACACGACTGACCCACACACGACTGACCCACAGAAGACTGACCCACAGACGACTGACCCACACACGACTGACCCACACACGACTGACCCAAAAACAACTGACCCACATACGACTGACCCACAGACGACTGACCCACACACGACTGACCCACAGACAACTGACCCACATACGACTGACCCACACACGACTGACCCACATACGACTGACCCACACACGACTGACCCACAGACAACTGACCCACATACGACTGACCCACAAACGACTGACTCACACACGACTGACCCACAAAGACTGACCCACAAACGACTGAACCACAGACGACTGACCCACAAACGACTGACCCACAGACGACTGACCCATAGACAACTGACCCACAGACGACTCAACCACAAACGAATGACCCACAAACGACTGACCCACAAATACTGACCCACAGAGGACTGACCCACAGACAACTGACCCACAGACGACTGACCCACAAACGACTGACCCACAAACGACTTACCCACACATGACTGACCCACACAGGACTGACATACAAACGACTGACCCACAAACGACTGACACACACACGACTGACCCACACACGACTGACCCACACACAACTGACCCACAGACGACTGACCCACAGACGACTGACCCACAAAGACTGACCCACACACGACTGACCCACACACGACTGACCCACAAACGACTGACCCACAAATACTGACCCACACACGACTGACCAACAGACGACTGACCCACACACGACTGACCCAACGACGACTGACCCACAAACGACTGACCCAAAGACGACTGACCCACAAACGACTGACCCACAGACAACTGACCCACAAATACTGACCCACACACGACTGACCCACACACGACTGACCCGCAGACGACTGACCCACACACGACTGACCCACACACGACTGAACCACAGACGACTGACCCACAAATACTGACCCAAAAACGACTGACCCACACATGACTGACCCACAGACGACTGACCCACACACGACTGACCCACACACGACTGACCCACAGACGACTGACCCACAAATGACTGACCCACAGACGACTTAACTCACACACGACTGACCCAAAAATACTGACCCACAAACGACTGACCCACAAAGACTGACCCACAAACGACTGACCCACAGACGACTGACCCACAGACAACAGACCCACAGACGACTGACCCACAAGCGACTGACCCACAAAGACTGACCCACACACGACTGACCCACAAACGACTGACCCAACGACGACTGACCCGAAAACGACTGACACACAGACGACTGACCCACAAACGACTGACCCACAGACGACTGACCCACACACGACTGACCCACACACAACTGACCCGCAGACGACTGACCCACACACGACTGACCCACACACGACTGACCCTCAGACGACTGATCCACAAATACTGACCCACAGACGACTGACCCACACACGACTGACCCACAGACGACTGACCCACACATGACTGACCCACAGACGACTTAACTCACACACGACTGACCCAAAAATACTGACCCACAAACGACTGACCCAGAAAGACTGACCCACAAACGATTGAACCACATACGACTGACCCACAAACGACTGACCCACAAAGACTGACCCACAAACGACTGACCCACAGACGACTGACCCACAGACAACGTACCACCGGACGACTGACCCACAAACGACTGACCCACACACGACTGACCCACACACGACTGACCCACAAACGACTGAGCCACAAATACTGACCCACAAACGACTGACCCACAGACAACTGACCCACAGACGACTGACCCACAGACGACTGACCCACACACGACTGACCCACACACGACTGACCCACACACGACTGACCCTAAAACGACTGACCCACAAACGACTGACCCACACACGACTGACCCACACACGACTGACCCACACACGACTGAACCACAGACGACTGACCCACAAACGATTGACCCACAAAGACTGACCCACAAACGACTGACCCACAGACGACTGACCCACACACGACTGACGCACAAACGACTGACCCACAAATACTGACCCACAGACGACTGACCCACAGACAACTGACCCACAGACGACTGACCCACAAACGACTGACCAACAGACAACTGACCCACAAACGACTGACACACACACGACTGACCCACACACGACTGACCCACACACGACTGACCTACAGACGACTGACCCACAAATACTGACCCACAGACGACTGACCCACAGACAACTGACCCACAGACGACTGACCCACAAACGACTGACCCACAGACAACTGACCCACAAACGACTGACACACACACGACTGACCCACACACGACTGACCCACAGACGACTGACCCACAAACGACTGACACACACACGACTGACCCACAGACGACTGACCCACAGACAACTGACCCACAGACGACTGACCCACAAACGACTGACCCACAGACAACTGACCCACAAACGACTGACACACACACGACTGACGCACAGACGACTGACCCACAGACAACTGACCCACAGACGACTGACCCACAAACGACTGACCCACAGACAACTGACCCACAAACGACTGACACACACACGACTGACCCACACACGACTGACCCACACACGACTGACCCACAAATACTGACCCACAAACGACTGACCCACACACGACTGACCCACAGACGACTGACCCACACATGACTGACCCACAGACGACTTAACTCACACACGACTGACCCAAAAATACTGACCCACAAACGACTGACCCAGAAAGACTGACCCACAAACGATTGAACCACAGACGACTGACCCACAAACGACTGACCCAAAAAGACTGAACCACAAACGACTGACCCACAGACGACTGACCCACAGACAACGTACCACCGGACGACTGACCCAAAAACAACTGACCCACAAAGACTGACCCACACACGACTGACCCACACACGACTGACCCACAAACGACTGAGCCACAAATACTGACCCACAAACGACTGACCCACAGACAACTGACCCACAGACGACTGACCCCCAAACGACTGACCCACAGACGACTGACCCACACACGACTGACCCACAGACGACTGACCCACACACGACTGACGCACAAACGACTGACCCACAAAAACTGACCCACAGACGACTGACCCACAGACAACTGACCCACACACGACTGACCCAAACACGACTGACCCACAAACGACTGACCCACAAACGACTGACCCACACACGACTGACCCACAGACGACTGACCCACACACGACTGACCCAACGACGACTGACCCACAAACGACTGACCCACAGACGACTGACCCACAAACGACTGACCCAAAGACTACTGACCCACAAATACTGACCCACACACGACTGACCCACACACGACTGACCCGCAGACGACTGACCCACACACGACTGACCCACACACGACTGAACCACAGACGACTGACCCACAAATATTGACCCAAAAACGACTGACCCACACATGACTGACCCACAGACGACTGACCCACACACGACTGACCCACACACGACTGACCCACAGATGACTGACCCACACATGACTGACCCACAGACGACTTAACTCACACACGACTGACCCAAAAATACTGACCCACAAACGACTGACACACACACGACACCCACACACAACTGACCCACAGACGACTGACCCACAAACGACTGACCCACAAAGACTGACCCACACACGACTGACCCACAAACGACTGACCGACAAACGACTGACCCACAAATACTGACCCACAGACGACAGACCCACACACGACTGACCCACACACGACTGACCCAAACACGACTGACCCACAAACGACTGACCCACAAACGACTGACCCACACACGACTGACCCACAGACGACAGACCCACAAACGACTGACCCACAAAGACTGACCCACAAACGACTGACCCAAAGACGACTGACCCACAGACAACAGACCCACAGACGACTGACCCACAAACGACTGACCCACAAAGACTGACCAACACACGACTGACCCACAAACGACTGACCCAACGACGACTGACCCGAAAACGACTGACACACAGACGACTGACCCACAAACGACTGACCCACAGACGACTGACCCACACACGACTGACCCACACACAACTGACCCACACACGATTGACCCTCAGACGACTGATCCACAAATACTGACCCACAAACGACTGACCCACACACGACTGACCCACAGACGACTGACCCACACACGACTGACCCACACATGACTGACCCACAGACGACTTAACTCAAACACGACTGACCCAAAAATACTGACCCACAAACGACTGACCCAGAAAGACTGACCCACAAACGAGTGACCCACAGACGACTGACCCACAGACAACGTACCACCGGACGACTGACCCACAAACGACTGACCCACAAAGACTGACCCACACACGACTGACCCACACACGACTGACCCACAAACGACTGAGCCACAAATACTGACCCACAAACGACTGACCCACAGACAACTGACCCACAGACGACTGACCCACAAACGACTGACCCACACACGACTGACCCACACACGACTGACCCACAAACGATTGACCCACAAAGACTGACCCACAAACGACTGACCCACAAACGATTGACCCACAAAGACTGACCCACAAACGACTGACCCACAGACGACTGACCCACAGACAACTGACCCACAGACGACTGACCCACACACGACTGATGACAAACGACTGACCCACAAATACTGACCCACAGACGACTGACCCACAGACAACTGACCCACAGACGACTGACCCACAAACGACTGACCCACAGAAAACTGACCCACAAACGACTGATCCACACACGACTGACCCACACACGACTGACCCACACACGACTGACCTACAGACGACTGACCCACAAATACTGACCCACAGACGACTGACCCACAGACAACTGACCCACAGACGACTGACCCACAAACGACTGACCCACAGACAACTTACCCACAAACGACTGACACACACACGACTGACCCACACACGACTGACCCACAGACGACTGACCCACACACGACTGACCCACAAATACTGACCCACAAACGACTGACCCACACACGACTGACCCACTGACGACTGACCCACACATGACTGACCCACAGACGATTTAACTCACACACGACTGACCCAAAAATACTGACCAACAAACGACTGACCCAGAAAGACTGACCCACAAACGATTGAACCACAGACGACTGACCCACAAACGACTGACCCAAAAAGACTGAACCACAAACGACTGACCCACAGACGACTGACCCACAGACAACGTACCACCGGACGACTGACCCAAAAACAACTGACCCACAAAGACTGACCCACACACGACTGACCCACACACGACTGACCCACAAACGACTGAGCCACAAATACTGACCCACAAACGACTGACCCAAAGACAACTGACCCACAGACGACTGACCCCCAAACGACTGACCCACAGACGAATGACCCACACACGACTGACCCACAGACGACTGACCCACACACGACTGACGCACAAACGACTGACCCACAAATACTGACCCACAGACGACTGACCCACAGACAACTGACCCACACACGACTGACCCAAACACGACTGACCCACAAACGACTGACCCACAAACGACTGACCCACACACGACTGACCCACAGATGACTGACCCACACACGACTGACCCAACGACGACTGACCCACAAACGACTGACCCACAGACGACTGACCCACAAACGACTGACCCAAAGACTACTGACCCACAAATACTGACCCACACACGACTGACCCACACACGACTGACCCGCAGACGACTGACCAAACACGACTGACCCACACACGACTGAACCACAGACGACTGACCCACAAATACTGACCCAAAAACGACTGACCCACACATGACTGACCCACAGACGACTGACCCACAAACGACTGACCCACACACGACTGACCCACACACGACTGACCCACAAACGACTGAACCACAGACGACTGACCCACAAACGATTGACCCACAAAGACTGACCCACAAACGACTGACCCACAGACGACTGACCCACAGACGACTGATGACAAACGACTGACCCACAAATACTGACCCACAGACGACTGACCCACAGACAACTGACCCACAGACGACTGACCCACAAACGACTGACCCACAGACAACTGACCCACAAACGACTGACCCACACACGACTGACCCACACACGACTGACCCACACACGACTGACCTACAGACGACTCACCCACAGACAACTGACCCACAGACAACTGACCCACACACGACTGACCCAAACAGGACTGACCCACAAACGACTGACCCACAAACGACTGACCCACACACGACTGACCCACAGATGACTGACCCACACACGACTGACCCAACGACGACTGACCCACAAACGACTGACCCACAGACGACTGACCCACAAACGACTGACCCAAAGACTACTGACCCACAAATACTGACCCACAGACGACTTAACTCACACACGACTGACCCAAAAATACTGACCCACAAACGACTGACCCAGAAAGACTGACCCACAAACGATTGAACCACAGACGACTGACCCACAAACGACTGACCCAAAAAGACTGAACCACAAACGACTGACCCACAGACGACTGACCCACAGACAACGTACCACCGGACGACTGACCCAAAAACAACTGACCCACAAAGACTGACCCACACACGACTGACCCACACACGACTGACCCACAAACGACTGAGCCACAAATACTGACCCACAAACGACTGACCCACAGACAACTGACCCACAGACGACTGACCCCCAAACGACTGACCCACAGACGACTGACCCACACACGACTGACCCACAGACGACTGACCCACACACGACTGACGCACAAACGACTGACCCACAAAAACTGACCCACAGACGACTGACCCACAGACAACTGACCCACACACGACTGACCCAAACACGACTGACCCACAAACGACTGACCCACAAACGACTGACCCACACACGACTGACCCACAGACGACTGACCCACACACGACTGACCCAACGACGACTGACCCACAAACGACTGACCCACAGACGACTGACCCACAAACGACTGACCCAAAGACTACTGACCCACAAATACTGACCCACACACGACTGACCCACACACGACTGACCCGCAGACGACTGACCCACACACGACTGACCCACACACGACTGAACCACAGACGACTGACCCACAAATATTGACCCAAAAACGACTGACCCACACATGACTGACCCACAGACGACTGACCCACACACGACTGACCCACACACGACTGACCCACAGATGACTGACCCACACATGACTGACCCACAGACGACTTAACTCACACACGACTGACCCAAAAATACTGACCCACAAACGACTGACACACACACGACACCCACACACAACTGACCCACAGACGACTGACCCACAAACGACTGACCCACAAAGACTGACCCACACACGACTGACCCACAAACGACTGACCGACAAACGACTGACCCACAAATACTGACCCACAGACGACAGACCCACACACGACTGACCCACACACGACTGACCCAAACACGACTGACCCACAAACGACTGACCCACAAACGACTGACCCACACACGACTGACCCACAGACGACAGACCCACAAACGACTGACCCACAAAGACTGACCCACAAACGACTGACCCAAAGACGACTGACCCACAGACAACAGACCCACAGACGACTGACCCACAAACGACTGACCCACAAAGACTGACCAACACACGACTGACCCACAAACGACTGACCCAACGACGACTGACCCGAAAACGACTGACACACAGACGACTGACCCACAAACGACTGACCCACAGACGACTGACCCACACACGACTGACCCACACACAACTGACCCACACACGATTGACCCTCAGACGACTGATCCACAAATACTGACCCACAAACGACTGACCCACACACGACTGACCCACAGACGACTGACCCACACACGACTGACCCACACATGACTGACCCACAGACGACTTAACTCAAACACGACTGACCCAAAAATACTGACCCACAAACGACTGACCCAGAAAGACTGACCCACAAACGAGTGACCCACAGACGACTGACCCACAGACAACGTACCACCGGACGACTGACCCACAAACGACTGACCCACAAAGACTGACCCACACACGACTGACCCACACACGACTGACCCACAAACGACTGAGCCACAAATACTGACCCACAAACGACTGACCCACAGACAACTGACCCACAGACGACTGACCCACAAACGACTGACCCACACACGACTGACCCACACACGACTGACCCACACACGACTGACCCACAAACGACTGAACCACAGACGACTGACCCACAAACGATTGACCCACAAAGACTGACCCACAAACGACTGACCCACAGACGACTGACCCACAGACAACTGACCCACAGACGACTGACCCACACACGACTGATGACAAACGACTGACCCACAAATACTGACCCACAGACGACTGACCCACAGACAACTGACCCACAGACGACTGACCCACAAACGACTGACCCACAGAAAACTGACCCACAAACGACTGATCCACACACGACTGACCCACACACGACTGACCCACACACGACTGACCTACAGACGACTGACCCACAAATACTGACCCACAGACGACTGACCCACAGACAACTGACCCACAGACGACTGACCCACAAACGACTGACCCACAGACAACTTACCCACAAACGACTGACACACACACGACTGACCCACACACGACTGACCCACAGACGACTGACCCACACACGACTGACCCACAAATACTGACCCACAAACGACTGACCCACACACGACTGACCCACTGACGACTGACCCACACATGACTGACCCACAGACGATTTAACTCACACACGACTGACCCAAAAATACTGACCAACAAACGACTGACCCAGAAAGACTGACCCACAAACGATTGAACCACAGACGACTGACCCACAAACGACTGACCCAAAAAGACTGAACCACAAACGACTGACCCACAGACGACTGACCCACAGACAACGTACCACCGGACGACTGACCCAAAAACAACTGACCCACAAAGACTGACCCACACACGACTGACCCACACACGACTGACCCACAAACGACTGAGCCACAAATACTGACCCACAAACGACTGACCCAAAGACAACTGACCCACAGACGACTGACCCCCAAACGACTGACCCACAGACGAATGACCCACACACGACTGACCCACAGACGACTGACCCACACACGACTGACGCACAAACGACTGACCCACAAATACTGACCCACAGACGACTGACCCACAGACAACTGACCCACACACGACTGACCCAAACACGACTGACCCACAAACGACTGACCCACAAACGACTGACCCACACACGACTGACCCACAGATGACTGACCCACACACGACTGACCCAACGACGACTGACCCACAAACGACTGACCCACAGACGACTGACCCACAAACGACTGACCCAAAGACTACTGACCCACAAATACTGACCCACACACGACTGACCCACACACGACTGACCCGCAGACGACTGACCAAACACGACTGACCCACACACGACTGAACCACAGACGACTGACCCACAAATACTGACCCAAAAACGACTGACCCACACATGACTGACCCACAGACGACTGACCCACAAACGACTGACCCACACACGACTGACCCACACACGACTGACCCACAAACGACTGAACCACAGACGACTGACCCACAAACGATTGACCCACAAAGACTGACCCACAAACGACTGACCCACAGACGACTGACCCACAGACGACTGATGACAAACGACTGACCCACAAATACTGACCCACAGACGACTGACCCACAGACAACTGACCCACAGACGACTGACCCACAAACGACTGACCCACAGACAACTGACCCACAAACGACTGACCCACACACGACTGACCCACACACGACTGACCCACACACGACTGACCTACAGACGACTCACCCACAGACAACTGACCCACAGACAACTGACCCACACACGACTGACCCAAACAGGACTGACCCACAAACGACTGACCCACAAACGACTGACCCACACACGACTGACCCACAGATGACTGACCCACACACGACTGACCCAACGACGACTGACCCACAAACGACTGACCCACAGACGACTGACCCACAAACGACTGACCCAAAGACTACTGACCCACAAATACTGACCCACACACGACTGACCCACACACGACTGACC
Organism: Eucyclogobius newberryi; assembly: GCF_026437365.1. Lineage (NCBI taxonomy): Eukaryota > Metazoa > Chordata > Actinopteri > Gobiiformes > Gobiidae > Eucyclogobius > Eucyclogobius newberryi. The sequence goes on along the minus strand of NW_027315746.1, from coordinate 1,030,947 downwards.
CGCAGACGACTGACCAAACACGACTGACCCACACACGACTGAACCACAGACGACTGACCCACAAATATTGACCCAAAAACGACTGACCCACACATGACTGACCCACAGACGACTGACCCACACACGACTGACCCACACACGACTGACCCACAGACGACTGACCCACACATGACTGACCCACAGACGACTTAACTCACACACGACTGACCCAAAAATACTGACCCACAAACGACTGACACACACACGACTGACCCACACTCAACTGACCCACAGACGACTGACCCACAAACGACTGAACCACAAAGACTGACCCACACACGACTGACCCACACACGACTGACCGACAAACGACTGACCCACAAATACTGACCCACAGACGACAGACCCACACACGACTGACCCACACACGACTGACCCAAACACGACTGACCCACAAACGACTGACCCACAAACGACTGACCCACACACGACTGACCCAGAGACGACAGACCCACAAACGACTGACCCACAAAGACTGACCCACAAACGACTGACCCAAAGACGACTGACCCACAGACAACAGACCCACAGACGACTGACCCACAAACGACTGACCCACAAAGACTGACCCACACACGACTGACCCACAAACGACTGACCCAACGACGACTGACCCGAAAACGACTGACACACAGACGACTGACCCACAAACGACTGACCCACAGACGACTGACCCACAAACGACTGACCCACAAACGACTGACCCACACACGACTGACCCACAGACGACTGACCCACACACGACTGACCCACACATGACTGACCCACAGACGACTTAACTCAAACACGACTGACCCAAAAATACTGACCCACAAACGACTGACCGAGAAAGACTAACCCACAAACGATTGAACCACAGACGACTGACCCACAAACGACTGACCCACAAAGACTGACCCACAAACGAGTGACCCACAGACGACTGACCCACAGACAACGTACCACCGGACGACTGACCCACAAACGACTGACCCACAAAGACTGACCCACACACGACTGACCCACACACGACTGACCCACAAACGACTGAGCCACAAATACTGACCCACAAACGACTGACCCACACACGACTGACCCACACACGACTGACCCACAAACGACTGAACCACAGACGACTGACCCACAAACGATTGACCCACAAAGACTGACCCACAAACGACTGACCCACAGACGACTGACCCACAGACAACTGACCCACAGACGACTGACCCACACACGACTGATGACAAACGACTGACCCACAAATACTGACCCACAGACGACTGACCCACAGACAACTGACCCACAGACGACTGACCCACAAACGACTGACCCACAGACAACTGACCCACAAACGACTGACACACACACGACTGACCAACACACAACTGACCCACACAAGACTGACCTACAGACGACTGACCCACAAATACTGACCCACAGACGACTGACCCACAGACAACTGACCCACAGACGACTGACCCACAAACGACTGACCCACAGACAACTGACCCACAAACGACTGACACACACACACGACTGACCCACACACGACTGACCCACACACGACTGACCTACAGACGACTGACCCACACACGACTGACCCACAGACGACTGACCCACACACGACTGACCCACACACGACTGACCCACACACGACTGACCCAAAAACGACTGACCCACAAACGACTGACACATACGACTGACCTACACACGACTGACCTACAGACGACTGACCAACACACGACTGACCCACAAATACTGACCCACAGACGACAGACCCACACACGACTGACCCACATACGACTGACCCAAACACGACTGACCCACAAACGACTGACCCACAAACGACTGACCCACACACGACTGACCCACAGACGACTGACCCACACACGACTGACCCACAGACGACTGACCCACCAACGACTGATCCACAGACGACTGACCCACACACGACTGACCCACAGACGACTGACCCACGAATAGTGACCCACACACGACTGACCAACACACGACTGACCCGCAGACGACTGACCCACACACGACTGACCCACACACGACTGACCCTGAGACGACTGACCCACAAAGGACTGACCCACACACGACTGACCCACACACGACTGACCCTCAAATACTGACCCACAGACGACTGACCCACACACGACTGACCCACATACGACTGACCCACACACGACTGACCCACAGACAACTGACCCACATACGACTGACCCACAAACGACTGACTCACACACGACTGACCCACAAAGACTGACCCACAAACGACTGAACCACAGACGACTGACCCACAAATGACTGACCCACAGACGACTGACCCACAGACAACTGACCCACAGACGACTGACCCAAAAACGACTGACCCACAAAGACTGACCCACACACGACTGACCCACACACGACTGACCTACAGACGACTGACCCACACATGACTGACCCACACACGACTGACCCACAGACGACAGACCCACACACGACTGACCCACACAGGACTGACATACAAACGACTGACCCACAAACGACTGACACACACACGACTGACCCACACACGACTGACCCACACACAACTGACCCACAGACGACCGACACACACACGACTGACCCACAAAGACTGACCCACACACGACTGACACACACACGACTGACCCACAAACGACTGACCCACAAATACTGACCCACAGACGACAGACCCACAGACGACTGACCCACACACGACTGACCCACAGACGACTGACCCACACACGACTGACCCAACGACGACTGACCCACAAACGACTGACCCACAGACGACAGACCCACACACGACTGACCCACACAGGACTGACATACAAACGACTGACCCATAAACGACTGACACACACACGACTGACCCACACACGACTGACCCACACACAACTGACCCACAGACGACCGACCCACACACGACTGACCCACAAAGACTGACCCACACACGACTGACACACACACGACTGACCCACAAACGACTGACCCACAAATACTGACCCACAGACGACAGACCCACACACGACTGACCCACACACGACTGACCCACAGACGACTGACCCACACACGACTGACCCAACGACGACTGACCCACAAACGACTGACCCACAGACGACTGACCCACAAACGACTGACCCACAGACGACTGACCCACAAATACTGACCCACACACGACTGACCCACAGACGACTGACCCACACACGACTGACCCGCAGACGACTGACCCACACATGACTGACCCACACACGACTGACCCACAGACGACTGACCCACAAATACTGACCCACAGACGACTGACTCACACATGACTTAACTCAGACACGACTGACCCAAAAATACTGACACACAAACGACTGACCCACAAAGACTGACCCACAAACGACTGACCCACAGACGACTGACCCACAGACAACAGACCCACAGACGACTGACCCACAAACGACTGACCCACAAAGACTGACCCACACACGACTGACCCACAAACGACTGACCCACACACGACTGACCCACAGACGACTGACCCACAAATACTGACCCACACACGACTGACCCACAGACGACTGACCCACAGACAACTGACCCACAGACGACTGACCCACACACGACTGACCCTCAGACGACTGATCCACAAATACTGACCCACAAACGACTGACCCACACACGACTGACCCACAGACGACTGACCCACACATGACTGACCCACAGACGACTTAACTCACACACGACTGACCCAAAAATACTGACCCACAAACGACTGACCCAGAAAGACTGACCCACAGACAACGTACCACCGGACGACTGACCCACAAACGACTGACCCACAAAGACTGACCCACACACGACTGACCCACACACGACTGACCCACAGACGACTGACCCACACACGACTGACCCACAGACGACTGACCCATAGGAGACTGACCCACAGACGACTGACCCACAGACAACGTACCACCGGACGACTGACCCAAAAACAACTGACCCACAAAGACTGACCCACACACGACTGACCCACACACGACTGACCCACAAACGACTGAGCCACAAATACTGACCCACAAACGACTGACCCAAAGACAACTGACCCACAGACGACTGACCCCCAAACGACTGACCCACAGACGAATGACCCACACACGACTGACCCACAGACGACTGACCCACACACGACTGACGCACAAACGACTGACCCACAAATACTGACCCACAGACGACTGACCCACAGACAACTGACCCACACACGACTGACCCACACACGACTGACCCAAACACGACTGACCCACAAACGACTGACCCACAAACGACTGACCCACACACGACTGACCCACAGATGACTGACCCACACACGACTGACACAACGACGACTGACCCACAAACGACTGACCCACAGACGACTGACCCACAAACGACTGACCCAAAGACTACTGACCCACAAATACTGACCCACACACGACTGACCCACACACGACTGACCCGCAGACGACTGACCAAACACGACTGACCCACACACGACTGAACCACAGACGACTGACCCACAAATACTGACCCAAAAACGACTGACCCACACATGACTGACCCACAGACGACTGACCCACAAACGACTGACCCACACACGACTGACCCACACACGACTGACCCACAAACGACTGAACCACAGACGACTGACCCACAAACGATTGACCCACAAAGACTGACCCACAAACGACTGACCCACAGACGACTGACCCACAGACGACTGATGACAAACGACTGACCCACAAATACTGACCCACAGACGACTGACCCACAGACAACTGACCCACAGACGACTGACCCACAAACGACTGACCCACAGACAACTGACCCACAAACGACTGACCCACACACGACTGACCCACACACGACTGACCCACACACGACTGACCTACAGACGACTCACCCACAGACAACTGACCCACAGACAACTGACCCACACACGACTGACCCAAACAGGACTGACCCACAAACGACTGACCCACAAACGACTGACCCACACACGACTGACCCACAGATGACTGACCCACACACGACTGACCCAACGACGACTGACCCACAAACGACTGACCCACAGACGACTGACCCACAAACGACTGACCCAAAGACTACTGACCCACAAATACTGACCCACACACGACTGACCCACACACGACTGACCCGCAGACGACTGACCAAACACGACTGACCCACACACGACTGAACCACAGACGACTGACCCACAAATATTGACCCAAAAACGACTGACCCACACATGACTGACCCACAGACGACTGACCCACACACGACTGACCCACACACGACTGACCCACAGACGACTGACCCACACATGACTGACCCACAGACGACTTAACTCACACACGACTGACCCAAAAATACTGACCCACAAACGACTGACACACACACGACTGACCCACACTCAACTGACCCACAGACGACTGACCCACAAACGACTGAACCACAAAGACTGACCCACACACGACTGACCCACACACGACTGACCGACAAACGACTGACCCACAAATACTGACCCACAGACGACAGACCCACACACGACTGACCCACACACGACTGACCCAAACACGACTGACCCACAAACGACTGACCCACAAACGACTGACCCACACACGACTGACCCAGAGACGACAGACCCACAAACGACTGACCCACAAAGACTGACCCTCAAACGACTGACCCAAAGACGACTGACCCACAGACAACAGACCCACAGACGACTGACCCACAAACGACTGACCCACAAAGACTGACCCACACACGACTGACCCACAAACGACTGACCCAACGACGACTGACCCGAAAACGACTGACACACAGACGACTGACCCACAAACGACTGACCCACAGACGACTGACCCACAAACGACTGACCCACAAACGACTGACCCACACACGACTGACCCACAGACGACTGACCCACACACGACTGACCCACACATGACTGACCCACAGACGACTTAACTCAAACACGACTGACCCAAAAATACTGACCCACAAACGACTGACCCAGAAAGACTAACCCACAAACGATTGAACCACAGACGACTGACCCACAAACGACTGACCCACAAAGACTGACCCACAAACGAGTGACCCACAGACGACTGACCCACAGACAACGTACCACCGGACGACTGACCCACAAACGACTGACCCACAAAGACTGAACCACACACGACTGACCCACACACGACTGACCCACAAACGACTGAGCCACAAATACTGACCCACAAACGACTGACCCACACACGACTGACCCACACACGACTGACCCACAAACGACTGAACCACAGACGACTGACCCACAAACGATTGACCCACAAAGACTGACCCACAAACGACTGACCCACAGACGACTGACCCACAGACAACTGACCCACAGACGACTGACCCACACACGACTGATGACAAACGACTGACCCACAAATACTGACCCACAGACGACTGACCCACAGACAACTGACCCACAGACGACTGACCCACAAACGACTGACCCACAGACAACTGACCCACAAACGACTGACACACACACGACTGACCAACACACAACTGACCCACACAAGACTGACCTACAGACGACTGACCCACAAATACTGACCCACAGACGACTGACCCACAGACAACTGACCCACAGACGACTGACCCACAAACGACTGACCCACAGACAACTGACCCACAAACGACTGACACACACACACGACTGACCCACACACGACTGACCCACACACGACTGACCTACAGACGACTGACCCACACACGACTGACCCACAGACGACTGACCCACACACGACTGACCCACACACGACTGACCCACACACGACTGACCCAAAAACGACTGACCCACAAACGACTGACACATACGACTGACCTACACACGACTGACCTACAGACGACTGACCAACACACGACTGACCCACAAATACTGACCCACAGACGACAGACCCACACACGACTGACCCACACAGGACTGACATACAAACGACTGACCCACAAACGACTGACACACACACGACTGACCCACACACGACTGACCCACACACAACTGACCCACAGACGACCGACACACACACGACTGACCCACAAAGACTGACCCACACACGACTGACACACACACGACTGACCCACAAACGACTGACCCACAAATACTGACCCACAGACGACAGACCCACACACGACTGACCCACACACTACTGACCCACAGACGACTGACCCACACACGACTGACCCAACGACGACTGACCCACAAACGACTGACCCACAGACGACAGACCCACACACGACTGACCCACACAGGACTGACATACAAACGACTGACCCATAAACGACTGACACACACACGACTGACCCACACACGACTGACCCACACACAACTGACCCACAGACGACCGACCCACACACGACTGACCCACAAAGACTGACCCACACACGACTGACACACACACGACTGACCCACAAACGACTGACCCACAAATACTGACCCACAGACGACAGACCCACACACGACTGACCCACACACGACTGACCCACAGACGACTGACCCACACACGACTGACCCAACGACGACTGACCCACAAACGACTGACCCACAGACGACTGACCCACAAACGACTGACCCACAGACGACTGACCCACAAATACTGACCCACACACGACTGACCCACAGACGACTGACCCACACACGACTGACCCGCAGACGACTGACCCACACATGACTGACCCACACACGACTGACCCACAGACGACTGACCCACAAATACTGACCCACAGACGACTGACTCACACATGACTTAACTCAGACACGACTGACCCAAAAATACTGACACACAAACGACTGACCCACAAAGACTGACCCACAAACGACTGACCCACAGACGACTGACCCACAGACAACAGACCCACAGACGACTGACCCACAAACGACTGACCCACAAAGACTGACCCACACACGACTGACCCACAAACGACTGACCCACACACGACTGACCCACAGACGACTGACCCACAAATACTGACCCACACACGACTGACCCACAGACGACTGACCCACAGACAACTGACCCACAGACGACTGACCCACACACGACTGACCCTCAGACGACTGATCCACAAATACTGACCCACAAACGACTGACCCACACACGACTGACCCACAGACGACTGACCCACACATGACTGACCCACAGACGACTTAACTCACACACGACTGACCCAAAAATACTGACCCACAAACGACTGACCCAGAAAGACTGACCCACAGACAACGTACCACCGGACGACTGACCCACAAACGACTGACCCACAAAGACTGACCCACACACGACTGACCCACACACGACTGACCCACAGACGACTGACCCACACACGACTGACCCACAGACGACTGACCCATAGACGACTGACCCACAGACGACTGACCCACAGACGACTGACCTACACACGACTGACCCACACATGACTGACCCACAAATACTGACCCACAGACGACTGACCCACAGACGACTGACCCACACACGACTGACCCACACACGACTGACCCACACACGACTGACCCAAAAACAACTGACCCACATACGACTGACCCACAGACGACTGACCCACACACGACTGACCCACAGACGACTGACCCACACACGACTGACCCAACGACGACTGACCCACAAACGACTGACCCACAGACGACTGACCCACAAACGACTGACCCAAAGACTACTGACCCACAAATACTGACCCACACACGACTGACCCACACACGACTGACCCGCAGACGACTGACCAAACACGACTGACCCACACACGACTGAACCACAGACGACTGACCCACAAATCTTGACCCAAAAACGACTGACCCACACATGAATGACCCACAGACGACTGACCCACTCACGACTGACCCACACACGACTGACCCACAGACGACTGACCCACACATGACTGACCCACAGACGACTTAACTCACACACGACTGACCCAAAAATACTGACCCACAAACGACTGACCCACAAATACTGACCCACAGACGACAGACCCACACACGACTGACCCACACACGACTGACCCAAACACGACTGACCCACAAACGACTGACCCACAAACGACTGACCCACACACGACTGACCCACAGACGACAGACCCACAAACGACTGACCCACAAAGACTGACCCACAAACGACTGACCCAAAGACGACTGACCCACAGACAACAGACCCACAGACGACTGACCCACAAACGACTAACCCACAAAGACTGACCCACACACGACTGACCCACAAACGACTGACCCAACGACGACTGACCCGAAAACGACTGACACACAGACGACTGACCCACAAACGACTGACCCACAGACGACTGACCCACAAACGACTGACCCACAAACGACTGACCCACACACGACTGACCCACAGACGACTGACCCACACACGACTGACCCACACATGACTGACCCATAGACGACTTAACTCAAACACGACTGACCCAAAAATACTGACCCACAAACGACTGACCCAGAAAGACTAACCCACAAACGATTGAACCACAGACGACTGACCCACAAACGACTGACCCACAAAGACTGTCCCACAAACGAGTGACCCACAGACGACTGACCCACAGACAACGTACCACCGGACGACTGACCCACAAACGACTGACCCACAAAGACTGACCCACACACGACTGACCCACACACGACTGACCCACAAACGACTGAGCCACAAATACTGACCCACAAACGACTGACCCACAGACAACTGACCCACAGACGACTGACCCACAAACGACTGACCCACACACGACTGACCCACACACGACTGACCCACAAACGACTGAACCACAGACGACTGACCCACAAACGATTGACCCACAAAGACTGACCCACAGACGACTGACCCACAAACGACTGACCCACAGACAACTGACCCACAAACGACTGACACACACACGACTGACCAACACACAACTGACCCACACACGACTGACCTACAGACGACTGACCCACAAATACTGACCCACAGACGACTGACCCACAGACAACTGACCCACAGACGACTGACCCACAAACGACTGACCCACAGACAACTGACCCACAAACGACTGACACACACACACGACTGACCCACACACGACTGACCCACACACGACTGACCTACAGACGACTGACCCACACACGACTGACCCACAGACGACTGACCCACACACGACTGACCCACACACGACTGACCCACACACGACTGACCCAAAAACGACTGACCCACAAACGACTGACACATACGACTGACCTACACACGACTGACCTACAGACGACTGACCAACACACGACTGACCCACAAATACTGACCCACAGACGACAGACCCACACACGACTGACCCACATACGACTGACCCAAACACGACTGACCCACAAACGACTGACCCACAAACGACTGACCCACACACGACTGACCCACAGACGACTGACCCACACACGACTGACCCACAGACGACTGACCCACCAACGACTGATCCACAGACGACTGACCCACACACGACTGACCCACAGACGACTGACCCACGAATAGTGACCCACACACGACTGACCAACACACGACTGACCCGCAGACGACTGACCCACACACGACTGACCCACACACGACTGACCCTGAGACGACTGACCCACAAAGGACTGACCCACACACGACTGACCCACACACGACTGACCCTCAAATACTGACCCACAGACGACTGACCCACACACGACTGACCCACACACGACTGACCCACACACGACTGACCCACACACGACTGTCCCAAAAACAACTGACCCACATACGACTGACCCACAGACGACTGACCCACACACGACTGACCCACAGACAACTGACCCACGTACGACTGACCCACACACGACTGACCCACATACGACTGACCCACACACGACTGACCCACAGACAACTGACCCACATACGACTGACCCACAAACGACTGACTCACACACGACTGACCCACAAAGACTGACCCACAAACGACTGAACCACAGACGACTGACCCACAAACGACTGACCCACAGACGACTGACCCACAGACAACTGACCCACAGACGACTGACCCAAAAACGACTGACCCACAAAGACTGACCCACACACGACTGACCCACAAACGACTGACCCACAAATACTGACCCACAGACGACTGACCCACAAATGACTGACCCACACACGACTGACCCACACACGACTGACCCACACACGACTGACCCACATACGACTGACCCACACACGACTGACCTACAGACGACTGACCCACACATGACTGACCCACACACGACTGACCCACAGACGACAGACCCACACACGACTGACCCACACAGGACTGACATACAAACGACTGACCCACAAACGACTGACACACACACGACTGACCCACACACGACTGACCCACACACAACTGACCCACAGACGACCGACCCACACACGACTGACCCACAAAGACTGACCCACACACGACTGACACACACACGACTGACCCACAAACGACTGACCGACAAATACTGACCCACAGACGACAGACCCACACACGACTGACCCACACACGACTGACCCACAGACGACTGACCCACACACGACTGACCCAACGACGACTGACCCACAAACGACTGACCCACAGACGACTGACCCACAAACGACTGACCCACAGACGACTGACCCACAAATACTGACCCACACACGACTGACCCACAGACGACTGACCCACACACGACTGACCCGCAGACGACTGACCCACACATGACTGACCCACACACGACTGACCCACAGACGACTGACCCACAAATACTGACCCACAGACGACTGACTCTCACATGACTTAACTCAGACACGACTGACCCAAAAATACTGACACACAAACGACTGACCCACAAAGACTGACCCACAAACGACTGACCCACAGACGACTGACCCACAGACAACAGACCCACAGACGACTGACCCACAAACGACTGACCCACAAAGACTGACCCACAAAGACTGACCCACACACGACTGACCCACAAACGACTGACCCACAAATACTGACCCACAGACGACTGACCCACAGACAACTGACCCACAGACGACTGACCCATATATGACTGACCCACACACGACTGACCCACACACGACTGACCCACACACGACTGACCCACAGACGACTGACCCACACATGACTGACCCACACACGACTGACCCACAGACGACAGACCCACACACGACTGACCCACACAGGACTGACATACAAACGACTGACCCACAAACGACTGACACACACACGACTGACCCACACACGACTGACCCACACACAACTGACCCACAGACGACCGACCCACACACGACTGACCCACAAAGACTGACCCACACACGACTGACACACACACGACTGACCCACAAACGACTGACCCACAAATACTGACCCACAGACGACAGACCCACACACGACTGACCCACACACGACTGACCCACAGACGACTGACCCACACACGACTGACCCAACGACGACTGACCCACAAACGACTGACCCACAGACGACTGACCCACAAACGACTGACCCACAGACGACTGACCCACAAATACTGACCCACACACGACTGACCCACAGACGACTGACCCACACACGACTGACCCGCAGACGACTGACCCACACATGACTGACCCACACACGACTGACCCACAGACGACTGACCCACAAATACTGACCCACAGACGACTGACTTACACATGACTTAACTCAGACACGACTGACCCAAAAATACTGACACACAAACGACTGACCCACAAAGACTGACCCACAGACGACTGACCCACAAATACTGACCCACACACGACTGACCCACAGACGACTGACCCACAAACGACTGACCCACAAAGACTGACCCACACACGACTGACCCACAAACGACTGACCCAACGACGACTGACCCAAAAACGACTGACACACAGACGACTGACCCACAAACGACTGACCCACAGACGACTGACCCACACACGACTGACCCACAGACGACTGACCCACAAATACTGACCCACACACGACTGACCCACAGACGACTGACCCACAGACAACTGACCCACAGACGACTGACCCACACACGACTGACCCTCAGACGACTGATCCACAAATACTGACCCACAAACGACTGACCCACACACGACTGACCCACAGACGACTGACCCACACATGACTGACCCACAGACGACTTAACTCACACACGACTGACCCAAAAATACTGACCCACAAACGACTGACCCAGAAAGACTGACCCACAGACAACGTACCACCGGACGACTGACCCACAAATGACTGACCCACAAAGACTGACCCACACACGACTGACCCACACACGACTGACCCACAGACGACTGACCCACACACGACTGACCCACAGACGACTGACCCATAGACGACTGACCCACAGACGACTGACCCACAGACGACTGACCTACACACGACTGACCCACACATGACTGACCCACAAATACTGACCCACAGACGACTGACCCACAGACGACTGACCCACACACGACTGACCCACACACGAATGACCCACACACGACTGACCCAAAAACAACTGACCCACATACGACTGACCCACAGACGACTGACCCACAAACGACTGACCCACAAAGACTGACCCACAAACGAGTGACCCACAGACGACTGACCCACAGACAACGTACCACCGGACGACTGACCCACAAACGACTGACCCACAAAGACTGACCCACACACGACTGACCCACACACGACTGACCCACAAACGACTGAGCCACAAATACTGACCCACAAACGACTGACCCACACACGACTGACCCACACACGACTGACCCACAAACGACTGAACCACAGACGACTGACCCACAAACGATTGACCCACAAAGACTGACCCACAAACGACTGACCCACAGACGACTGACCCACAGACAACTGACCCACAGACGACTGACCCACACACGACTGATGACAAACGACTGACCCACAAATACTGACCCACAGACGACTGACCCACAGACAACTGACCCACAGACGACTGACCCACAAACGACTGACCCACAGACAACTGACCCACAAACGACTGACACACACACGACTGACCAACACACAACTGACCCACACACGACTGACCTACAGACGACTGACCCACAAATACTGACCCACAGACGACTGACCCACAGACAACTGACCCACAGACGACTGACCCACAAACGACTGACCCACAGACAACTGACCCACAAACGACTGACACACACACACGACTGACCCACACACGACTGACCCACACACGACTGACCTACAGACGACTGACCCACACACGACTGACCCACAGACGACTGACCCACACACGACTGACCCACACACGACTGACCCACACACGACTGACCCAAAAACGACTGACCCACAAACGACTGACACATACGACTGACCTACACACGACTGACCTACAGACGACTGACCAACACACGACTGACCCACAAATACTGACCCACAGACGACAGACCCACACACGACTGACCCACATACGACTGACCCAAACACGACTGACCCACAAACGACTGACCCACAAACGACTGACCCACACACGACTGACCCACAGACGACTGACCCACACACGACTGACCCACAGACGACTGACCCACCAACGACTGATCCACAGACGACTGACCCACACACGACTGACCCACAGACGACTGACCCACGAATAGTGACCCACACACGACTGACCAACACACGACTGACCCGCAGACGACTGACCCACACACGACTGACCCACACACGACTGACCCTGAGACGACTGACCCACAAAGGACTGACCCACACACGACTGACCCACACACGACTGACCCTCAAATACTGACCCACAGACGACTGACCCACACACGACTGACCCACATACGACTGACCCACACACGACTGACCCACAGACAACTGACCCACATACGACTGACCCACAAACGACTGACTCACACACGACTGACCCACAAAGACTGACCCACAAACGACTGAACCACAGACGACTGACCCACAAATGACTGACCCACAGACGACTGACCCACAGACAACTGACCCACAGACGACTGACCCAAAAACGACTGACCCACAAAGACTGACCCACACACGACTGACCCACACACGACTGACCTACAGACGACTGACCCACACATGACTGACCCACACACGACTGACCCACAGACGACAGACCCACACACGACTGACCCACACAGGACTGACATACAAACGACTGACCCACAAACGACTGACACACACACGACTGACCCACACACGACTGACCCACACACAACTGACCCACAGACGACCGACACACACACGACTGACCCACAAAGACTGACCCACACACGACTGACACACACACGACTGACCCACAAACGACTGACCCACAAATACTGACCCACAGACGACAGACCCACACACGACTGACCCACAGACGACTGACCCACACACGACTGACCCAACGACGACTGACCCACAAACGACTGACCCACAGACGACAGACCCACACACGACTGACCCACACAGGACTGACATACAAACGACTGACCCATAAACGACTGACACACACACGACTGACCCACACACGACTGACCCACACACAACTGACCCACAGACGACCGACCCACACACGACTGACCCACAAAGACTGACCCACACACGACTGACACACACACGACTGACCCACAAACGACTGACCCACAAATACTGACCCACAGACGACAGACCCACACACGACTGACCCACACACGACTGACCCACAGACGACTGACCCACACACGACTGACCCAACGACGACTGACCCACAAACGACTGACCCACAGACGACTGACCCACAAACGACTGACCCACAGACGACTGACCCACAAATACTGACCCACACACGACTGACCCACAGACGACTGACCCACACACGACTGACCCGCAGACGACTGACCCACACATGACTGACCCACACACGACTGACCCACAGACGACTGACCCACAAATACTGACCCACAGACGACTGACTCACACATGACTTAACTCAGACACGACTGACCCAAAAATACTGACACACAAACGACTGACCCACAAAGACTGACCCACAAACGACTGACCCACAGACGACTGACCCACAGACAACAGACCCACAGACGACTGACCCACAAACGACTGACCCACAAAGACTGACCCACACACGACTGACCCACAAACGACTGACCCACACACGACTGACCCACAGACGACTGACCCACAAATACTGACCCACACACGACTGACCCACAGACGACTGACCCACAGACAACTGACCCACAGACGACTGACCCACACACGACTGACCCTCAGACGACTGATCCACAAATACTGACCCACAAACGACTGACCCACACACGACTGACCCACAGACGACTGACCCACACATGACTGACCCACAGACGACTTAACTCACACACGACTGACCCAAAAATACTGACCCACAAACGACTGACCCAGAAAGACTGACCCACAGACAACGTACCACCGGACGACTGACCCACAAACGACTGACCCACAAAGACTGACCCACACACGACTGACCCACACACGACTGACCCACAGACGACTGACCCACACACGACTGACCCACAGACGACTGACCCATAGACGACTGACCCACAGACGACTGACCCACAGACGACTGACCTACACACGACTGACCCACACATGACTGACCCACAAATACTGACCCACAGACGACTGACCCACAGACGACTGACCCACACACGACTGACCCACACACGACTGACCCACACACGACTGACCCAAAAACAACTGACCCACATACGACTGACCCACAGACGACTGACCCACACGCGACTGACCCACAGACGACTGACCCACACACGACTGACCCAACGACGACTGACCCACAAACGACTGACCCACAGACGACTGACCCACAAACGACTGACCCAAAGACTACTGACCCACAAATACTGACCCACACACGACTGACCCACACACGACTGACCCGCAGACGACTGACCAAACACGACTGACCCACACACGACTGAACCACAGACGACTGACCCACACATGACTGACCCACAGACGACTTAACTCACACACGACTGACCCAAAAATACTGACCCACAAACGACTGACCCACAAATACTGACCCACAGACGACAGACCCACACACGACTGACCCACACACGACTGACCCAAACACGACTGACCCACAAACGACTGACCCACAAACGACTGACCCACACACGACTGACCCACAGACGACAGACCCACAAACGACTGACCCACAAAGACTGACCCACAAACGACTGACCCAAAGACGACTGACCCACAGACAACAGACCCACAGACGACTGACCCACAAACGACTAACCCACAAAGACTGACCCACACACGACTGACCCACAAACGACTGACCCAACGACGACTGACCCGAAAACGACTGACACACAGACGACTGACCCACAAACGACTGACCCACAGACGACTGACCCACAAACGACTGACCCACAAACGACTGACCCACACACGACTGACCCACAGACGACTGACCCACACACGACTGACCCACACATGACTGACCCACAGACGACTTAACTCAAACACGACTGACCCAAAAATACTGACCCACAAACGACTGACCCAGAAAGACTAACCCACAAACGATTGAACCACAGACGACTGACCCACAAACGACTGACCCACAAAGACTGTCCCACAAACGAGTGACCCACAGACGACTGACCCACAGACAACGTACCACCGGACGACTGACCCACAAACGACTGACCCACAAAGACTGACCCACACACGACTGACCCACACACGACTGACCCACAAACGACTGAGCCACAAATACTGACCCACAAACGACTGACCCACAGACAACTGACCCACAGACGACTGACCCACAAACGACTGACCCACAAACGATTGACCCACAAAGACTGACCCACAGACGACTGACCCACAAACGACTGACCCACAGACAACTGACCCACAAACGACTGACACACACACGACTGACCAACACACAACTGACCCACACACGACTGACCTACAGACGACTGACCCACAAATACTGACCCACAGACGACTGACCCACAGACAACTGACCCACAGACGACTGACCCACAAACGACTGACCCACAGACAACTGACCCACAAACGACTGACACACACACACGACTGACCCACACACGACTGACCCACACACGACTGACCTACAGACGACTGACCCACACACGACTGACCCACAGACGACTGACCCACACACGACTGACCCACACACGACTGACCCACACACGACTGACCCAAAAACGACTGACCCACAAACGACTGACACATACGACTGACCTACACACGACTGACCTACAGACGACTGACCAACACACGACTGACCCACAAATACTGACCCACAGACGACAGACCCACACACGACTGACCCACATACGACTGACCCAAACACGACTGACCCACAAACGACTGACCCACAAACGACTGACCCACACACGACTGACCCACAGACGACTGACCCACACACGACTGACCCACAGACGACTGACCCACCAACGACTGATCCACAGACGACTGACCCACACACGACTGACCCACAGACGACTGACCCACGAATAGTGACCCACACACGACTGACCAACACACGACTGACCCGCAGACGACTGACCCACACACGACTGACCCACACACGACTGACCCTGAGACGACTGACCCACAAAGGACTGACCCACACACGACTGACCCACACACGACTGACCCTCAAATACTGACCCACAGACGACTGACCCACAGACGACTGACCCACACACGACTGACCCACACACGACTGACCCACACACGACTGAACCACACACGACTGTCCCAAAAACAACTGACCCACATACGACTGACCCACAGACGACTGACCCACACACGACTGACCCACAGACAACTGACCCACGTACGACTGACCCACACACGACTGACCCACATACGACTGACCCACACACGACTGACCCACAGACAACTGACCCACATACGACTGACCCACACACGACTGACCCACAAAGACTGACCCACAAACGACTGAACCACAGACGACTGACCCACAAACGACTGACCCACAGACGACTGACCCACAGACAACTGACCCACAGACGACTGACCCAAAAACGACTGACCCACAAAGACTGACCCACACACGACTGACCCACAAACGACTGACCCACAAATACTGACCCACAGACGACTGACCCACAAATGACTGACCCACACACGACTGACCCACACACGACTGACCCACACACGACTGACCCACAGACGACTGACCCACACACGACTGACCCGCAGACGACTGACCCACACATGACTGACCCACACACGACTGACCCACAGACGACTGACCCACAAATACTGACCCACAGACGACTGACTCACACATGACTTAACTCAGACACGACTGACCCAAAAATACTGACACACAAACGACTGACCCACAAAGACTGACCCACAAACGACTGACCCACAGACGACTGACCCACAGACAACAGACCCACAGACGACTGACCCACAAACGACTGACCCACAAAGACTGACCCACACACGACTGACCCACAAACGACTGACCCACACACGACTGACCCACAGACGACTGACCCACAAATACTGACCCACACACGACTGACCCACAGACGACTGACCCACAGACAACTGACCCACAGACGACTGACCCACACACGACTGACCCTCAGACGACTGATCCACAAATACTGACCCACAAACGACTGACCCACACACGACTGACCCACAGACGACTGACCCACACATGACTGACCCACAGACGACTTAACTCACACACGACTGACCCAAAAATACTGACCCACAAACGACTGACCCAGAAAGACTGACCCACAGACAACGTACCACCGGACGACTGACCCACAAACGACTGACCCACAAAGACTGACCCACACACGACTGACCCACACACGACTGACCCACAGACGACTGACCCACACACGACTGACCCACAGACGACTGACCCATAGACGACTGACCCACAGACGACTGACCCACAGACGACTGACCTACACACGACTGACCCACACATGACTGACCCACAAATACTGACCCACAGACGACTGACCCACAGACGACTGACCCACACACGACTGACCCACACACGACTGACCCACACACGACTGACCCAAAAACAACTGACCCACATACGACTGACCCACAGACGACTGACCCACACGCGACTGACCCACAGACGACTGACCCACACACGACTGACCCAACGACGACTGACCCACAAACGACTGACCCACAGACGACTGACCCACAAACGACTGACCCAAAGACTACTGACCCACAAATACTGACCCACACACGACTGACCCACACACGACTGACCCGCAGACGACTGACCAAACACGACTGACCCACACACGACTGAACCACAGACGACTGACCCACAAATCTTGACCCAAAAACGACTGACCCACACATGAATGACCCACAGACGACTGACCCACTCACGACTGACCCACACACGACTGACCCACAGACGACTGACCCACACATGACTGACCCACAGACGACTTAACTCACACACGACTGACCCAAAAATACTGACCCACAAACGACTGACCCACAAATACTGACCCACAGACGACAGACCCACACACGACTGACCCACACACGACTGACCCAAACACGACTGACCCACAAACGACTGACCCACAAACGACTGACCCACACACGACTGACCCACAGACGACAGACCCACAAACGACTGACCCACAAAGACTGACCCACAAACGACTGACCCAAAGACGACTGACCCACAGACAACAGACCCACAGACGACTGACCCACAAACGACTAACCCACAAAGACTGACCCACACACGACTGACCCACAAACGACTGACCCAACGACGACTGACCCGAAAACGACTGACACACAGACGACTGACCCACAAACGACTGACCCACAGACGACTGACCCACAAACGACTGACCCACAAACGACTGACCCACACACGACTGACCCACAGACGACTGACCCACACACGACTGACCCACACATGACTGACCCACAGACGACTTAACTCAAACACGACTGACCCAAAAATACTGACCCACAAACGACTGACCCAGAAAGACTAACCCACAAACGATTGAACCACAGACGACTGACCCACAAACGACTGACCCACAAAGACTGTCCCACAAACGAGTGACCCACAGACGACTGACCCACAGACAACGTACCACCGGACGACTGACCCACAAACGACTGACCCACAAAGACTGACCCACACACGACTGACCCACACACGACTGACCCACAAACGACTGAGCCACAAATACTGACCCACAAACGACTGACCCACAGACAACTGACCCACAGACGACTGACCCACAAACGACTGACCCACAAACGATTGACCCACAAAGACTGACCCACAGACGACTGACCCACAAACGACTGACCCACAGACAACTGACCCACAAACGACTGACACACACACGACTGACCAACACACAACTGACCCACACACGACTGACCTACAGACGACTGACCCACAAATACTGACCCACAGACGACTGACCCACAGACAACTGACCCACAGACGACTGACCCACAAACGACTGACCCACAGACAACTGACCCACAAACGACTGACACACACACACGACTGACCCACACACGACTGACCCACACACGACTGACCTACAGACGACTGACCCACACACGACTGACCCACAGACGACTGACCCACACACGACTGACCCACACACGACTGACCCACACACGACTGACCCAAAAACGACTGACCCACAAACGACTGACACATACGACTGACCTACACACGACTGACCTACAGACGACTGACCAACACACGACTGACCCACAAATACTGACCCACAGACGACAGACCCACACACGACTGACCCACATACGACTGACCCAAACACGACTGACCCACAAACGACTGACCCACAAACGACTGACCCACACACGACTGACCCACAGACGACTGACCCACACACGACTGACCCACAGACGACTGACCCACCAACGACTGATCCACAGACGACTGACCCACACACGACTGACCCACAGACGACTGACCCACGAATAGTGACCCACACACGACTGACCAACACACGACTGACCCGCAGACGACTGACCCACACACGACTGACCCACACACGACTGACCCTGAGACGACTGACCCACAAAGGACTGACCCACACACGACTGACCCACACACGACTGACCCTCAAATACTGACCCACAGACGACTGACCCACAGACGACTGACCCACACACGACTGACCCACACACGACTGAACCACACACGACTGTCCCAAAAACAACTGACCCACATACGACTGACCCACAGACGACTGACCCACACACGACTGACCCACAGACAACTGACCCACGTACGACTGACCCACACACGACTGACCCACATACGACTGACCCACACACGACTGACCCACAGACAACTGACCCACATACGACTGACCCACAAACGACTGACTCACACACGACTGACCCACAAAGACTGACCCACAAACGACTGAACCACAGACGACTGACCCACAAACGACTGACCCACAGACGACTGACCCACAGACAACTGACCCACAGACGACTGACCCAAAAACGACTGACCCACAAAGACTGACCCACACACGACTGACCCACAAACGACTGACCCACAAATACTGACCCACAGACGACTGACCCACAAATGACTGACCCACACACGACTGACCCACACACGACTGACCCACACACGACTGACCCACATACGACTGACCCACACACGACTGACCTACAGACGACTGACCCACACATGACTGACCCACACACGACTGACCCACAGACGACAGACCCACACACGACTGACCCACACAGGACTGACATACAAACGACTGACCCACAAACGACTGACACACACACGACTGACCCACACACGACTGACCCACACACAACTGACCCACAGACGACCGACCCACACACGACTGACCCACAAAGACTGACCCACACACGACTGACACACACACGACTGACCCACAAACGACTGACCCACAAATACTGACCCACAGACGACAGACCCACACACGACTGACCCACACACGACTGACCCACAGACGACTGACCCACACACGACTGACCCAACGACGACTGACCCACAAACGACTGACCCACAGACGACTGACCCACAAACGACTGACCCACAGACGACTGACCCACAAATACTGACCCACACACGACTGACCCACAGACGACTGACCCACACACGACTGACCCGCAGACGACTGACCCACACATGACTGACCCACACACGACTGACCCACAGACGACTGACCCACAAATACTGACCCACAGACGACTGACTCTCACATGACTTAACTCAGACACGACTGACCCAAAAATACTGACACACAAACGACTGACCCACAAAGACTGACCCACAAACGACTGACCCACAGACGACTGACCCACAGACAACAGACCCACAGACGACTGACCCACAAACGACTGACCCACAAAGACTGACCCACAAAGACTGACCCACACACGACTGACCCACAAACGACTGACCCACAAATACTGACCCACAGACGACTGACCCACAGACAACTGACCCACAGACGACTGACCCATATATGACTGACCCACACACGACTGACCCACACACGACTGACCCACACACGACTGACCCACAGACGACTGACCCACACATGACTGACCCACACACGACTGACCCACACACGACTGACCCACAGACGACAGACCCACACACGACTGACCCACACAGGACTGACATACAAACGACTGACCCACAAACGACTGACACACACACGACTGACCCACACACGACTGACCCACAGACGACCGACCCACACACGACTGACCCACAAAGACTGACCCACACACGACTGACACACACACGACTGACCCACAAACGACTGACCCACAAATACTGACCCACAGACGACAGACCCACACACGACTGACCCACACACGACTGACCCACAGACGACTGACCCACACACGACTGACCCAACGACGACTGACCCACAAACGACTGACCCACAGACGACTGACCCACAAACGACTGACCCACAGACGACTGACCCACAAATACTGACCCACACACGACTGACCCACAGACGACTGACCCACACACGACTGACCCGCAGACGACTGACCCACACATGACTGACCCACACACGACTGACCCACAGACGACTGACCCACAAATACTGACCCACAGACGACTGACTCACACATGACTTAACTCAGACACGACTGACCCAAAAATACTGACACACAAACGACTGACCCACAAAGACTGACCCACAGACGACTGACCCACAAATACTGACCCACACACGACTGACCCACAGACGACTGACCCACAAACGACTGACCCACAAAGACTGACCCACACACGACTGACCCACAAACGACTGACCCAACGACGACTGACCCAAAAACGACTGACACACAGACGACTGACCCACAAACGACTGACCCACAGACGACTGACCCACACACGACTGACCCACAGACGACTGACCCACAAATACTGACCCACACACGACTGACCCACACACGACTGACCCACAGACGACTGACCCACAGACAACTGACCCACAGACGACTGACCCACACACGACTGACCCTCAGACGACTGATCCACAAATACTGACCCACAAACGACTGACCCACACACGACTGACCCACAGACGACTGACCCACACATGACTGACCCACAGACGACTTAACTCACACACGACTGACCCAAAAATACTGACCCACAAACGACTGACCCAGAAAGACTGACCCACAGACAACGTACCACCGGACGACTGACCCACAAATGACTGACCCACAAAGACTGACCCACACACGACTGACCCACACACGACTGACCCACAGACGACTGACCCACACACGACTGACCCACAGACGACTGACCCATAGACGACTGACCCACAGACGACTGACCCACAGACGACTGACCTACACACGACTGACCCACACATGACTGACCCACAAATACTGACCCACAGACGACTGACCCACAGACGACTGACCCACAAACGACTGACCCACACACGAATGACCCACACACGACTGACCCAAAAACAACTGACCCACATACGACTGACCCACAGACGACTGACCCACACACGACTGACCCACAGACAACTGACCCACATACGACTGACCCACACACGACTGACCCACATACGACTGACCCAAAGACGACTGACCCACAGACAACTGACCCACATACGACTGACCCACAAACGACTGACTCACACACGACTGACCCACAAAGACTGACCCACAAACGACTGAACCACAGACGACTGACCCACAAACGACTGACCCACAGACGACTGACCCACAGACAACTGACCCACAGACGACTCACCCACAAAGGAATGACCCACAAACGACTGACCCACAAATACTGACCCACAGACGACTGACCCACAGACAACTGACGCACAGACGACTGACCCACAAACGACTGACCCACAAACGACTGACCCACACATGACTGACCCACACACGACAGACCCACACATGACTGACCCACACACGACTGACCCACAGACGACAGACCCACACACGACTGACCCACACAGGACTGACATACAAACGACTGACCCACACACGACTGACACACACACGACTGACCCACACACGACTGACCCACACACAACTGACCCACAGACGACTGACCCACAAACGACTGACACACACACGACTGACCCACACACGACTGACCCACACACGACTGACCCACAAACGACTGACCCACAAATACTGACCCACAGACGACAGACCCACACACGACTGACCCACACACGACTGACCCACACACGACTGACCCACAAACGACTGACCCACAAACGACTGACCCAAAGACGACTGACCCACAAACGACTGACCCACACACGACTGACCCAACGACGACTGACCCACAAACGACTGACCCAAAGACGACTGACCCACAAACGACTGACCCACAGACGACTGACCCACAAATACTGACCCACACACGACTGACCCACACACGACTGACCCGCAGACGACTGACCCACACACGACTGACCCACACACGACTGAACCACAGACGACTGACCCACAAATACTGACCCAAAAACGACTGACCCACACATGACTGACCCACAGACGACTGACCCACACACGACTGACCCACACACGACTGACCCACAGACGACTGACCCACAAATGACTGACCCACAGACGACTTAACTCACACACGACTGACCCAAAAATACTGACCCACAAACGACTGACCCACAAAGACTGACCCACAAACGACTGACCCACAGACGACTGACCCACAGACAACAGACCCACAGACGACTGACCCACAAGCGACTGACCCACAAAGACTGACCCACACACGACTGACCCACAAACGACTGACCCAACGACGACTGACCCGAAAACGACTGACCCACACACGACTGACCCACAAACGACTGACCCACAAACGACTGACCCACACACGACTGACCCACACACGACTGACCCACACACGACTGAACCACAGACGACTGACCCACAAACGATTGACCCACAAAGACTGACCCACAAACGACTGACCCACAGACGACTGACCCACAGACAACTGACCCACAGACGACTGACCCACACACGACTGACGCACAAACGACTGACCCACAAATACTGACCCACAGACGACTGACCCACAGACAACTGACCCACAGACGACTGACCCACAAACGACTGACCAACAGACAACTGACCCACAAACGACTGACACACACACGACTGACCCACACACGACTGACCCACACACGACTGACCTACAGACGACTGACCCACAAATACTGACCCACAGACGACTGACCCACAGACAACTGACCCACAGACGACTGACCCACAAACGACTGACCCACAGACAACTGACCCACAAACGACTGACACACACACGACTGACCCACACACGACTGACCCACAGACGACTGACTCACACACGACTGACCCAAAAATACTGACCCACAAACGACTGACCCAGAAAGACTGACCCACAAACGATTGAACCACAGACGACTGACCCACAAACGACTGACCCAAAAAGACTGAACCACAAACGACTGACCCACAGACGACTGACCCACAGACAACGTACCACCGGACGACTGACCCAAAAACAACTGACCCACAAAGACTGACCCACACACGACTGACCCACACACGACTGACCCACAAACGACTGAGCCACAAATACTGACCCACAAACGACTGACCCACAGACAACTGACCCACAGACGACTGACCCCCAAACGACTGACCCACAGACGACTGACCCACACACGACTGACCCACAGACGACTGACCCACACACGACTGACGCACAAACGACTGACCCACAAATACTGACCCACAGACGACTGACCCACAGACAACTGACCCACACACGACTGACCCAAACACGACTGACCCACAAACGACTGACCCACAAACGACTGACCCACACACGACTGACCCACAGACGACTGACCAACACACGACTGACCGAACGACGACTGACCCACAAACGACTGACCCACAGACGACTGACCCACAAACGACTGACCCAAAGACTACTGACCCACAAATACTGACCCCCACACGACTGACCCACACACGACTGACCCGCAGACGACTGACCCACACACGACTGACCCACACACGACTGAACCACAGACGACTGACCCACAAATATTGACCCAAAAACGACTGACCCACACATGACTGACCCACAGACGACTGACCCACACACGACTGACCCACACACGACTGACCCACAAACGACTGACCCACAAAGACTGACCCACACACGACTGACCCACACACGACTGACCGACAAACGACTGACCCACAAATACTGACCCACAGACGACAGACCCACAGACGACAGACCCACAAACGACTGACCCACAAAGACTGACCCACAAACGACTGACCGAAAGACGACTGACCCACAGACAACAGACCCACAGACGACTGACCCACAAACGACTGACCCACAAAGACTGACCCACACACGACTGACCCACAAACGACTGACCCAACGACGACTGACCCGAAAACGACTGACACACAGACGACTGACCCACAAACGACTGACCCACAGACGACTGACCCACACACGACTGACCCACACACAACTGACCCACACACGATTGACCCTCAGACGACTGATCCACAAATACTGACCCACAAACGACTGACCCACACACGACTGACCCACAGACGACTGACCCACACACGACTGACCCACACATGACTGACCCACAGACGACTTAACTCAAACACGACTGACCCAAAAATACTGACCCACAAACGACTGACCCAGAAAGACTTACCCACAAACGATTGAACCACAGACGACTGACACACAAACGACTGACCCACAAAGACTGACCCACAAACGAGTGACCCACAGACGACTGACCCACAGACAACGTACCACCGGACGACTGACCCACAAACGACTGACCCACAAAGACTGACCCACACACGACTGACCCACACACGACTGACCCACAAACGACTGAGCCACAAATACTGACCAACAAACGACTGACACACAAATACTGACCCACAAACGACTGACCCAGAGACAACTGACCCACAGACGACTGACCCACAAACGACTGACCCACAGACGACTGACCCACACACGACTGACCCACACACGACTGACCCACACATGACTGACCCACACACGACTGATCCACAGACGACTGACCCACAAACGATTGACCCACAAAGACTGACCCACAAACGACTGACCCACAGACGACTGACCCACAGACAACTGACCCAAAGACGACTGACCCACACACGACTGACGCACAAACGACTGACCCACAAACGATTGACCCACAAAGACTGACCCACAAATACTGACCCACAGACGACTGACCCACAGACAACTGACCCACAGACGGCTGACCAACAAACGACTGACCCACAGACAACTGACCCACAAACGACTGACACACACACGACTGACCCACACACGACTGACCTACAGACGACTGACCCACAAATACTTACCCACAGACGACTGACCCACAGACAACTGACCCACAGACGACTGACCCACAAACGACTGACCCACAGACAACTGACCCACAAACGACTGACACACACACGACTGACCCACACACGACTGACCCACACACGACTGACCTACAGACGACTGACCCACACACGACTGACCCACAGACGACTGACCCACACACGACTGACCCACACACAACTGACCCACACACGACTGACCCACAAACGACTGACCCACATACGACTGACCCACAAATACTGACCCACAGACGACAGACCCACACACGACTGACCCACACACGACTGACCCAGAAATACTGACCCACAAACGACTGATCCCCACACGACTGACCCACAGACGACTGACCCACAAATACTGACCCACACACGACTGACCCACACACGACTGACCCACACACGACTGACCCACAGACGACTGACCCAGACATGACTGAACCACAGACGACTGACCCACAGACGACTGACCCACAAACGACTGACCCACACACACGACTGACCCACACACGACTGACCCACACACGACTGACCTACAGACGACTGACCCACACACGACTGACCCACAGACGACTGACCCACACACGACTGACCCACACACGACTGACCCACACACGACTGACCCACAAACGACTGACCCAAAAACGACTGACATAGAGACGACTGACCCACACACGACTGACCCACAAATACTGACCCACAGACGACAGACCCACACACGACTGACCCACACACGACTGACCCAAACACGACTGACCCACAAACGACTGACCCACAAAAAACTGACCCACACACGACTGACCTACAGACGACTGACCCACACACGACTGACCCAACGACGACTGACCCACCAACGACTGACCCACAGACGACTGACCCACACACGACTGACCCACAAATACTGACCCACACACGACTGACCAACACACGACTGACCCGCAGACGACTGACCCACACACGACTGACCCACACACGACTGAACCAGAGACGATTGACCCATAAATACTGACCCACAAACGACTGACCCACACACGACTGACCCACAGACGACTGACCCACAAATACTGACCCACAAACGACTGACCCACTCACGACTGACCCACACACGACTGACCCACAGACGACTGACCCAGACATGACTGAACCACAGACGACTTAACTCACAAACGACTGACCCACAAAGACTGACCCACAAACGACTGACCCACGGACGACTGACCCACAGACGACTGACCCACAAACGACTGACCCACAAAGACTGACCCACACACGACTGACCTACAGACGACTGACCCACACACGACTGACCCAGAGACGACTGACCCACACACGACTGACCCACACACGACTGACCCACAAACGACTGACCCAAAAACGACTGACACACACGACTGACCCACACACGACTGACCTACAGACGACTGACCCACACACGACTGACCCACAAATACTGACCCACAGACGACAGACCCACACACGACTGACCCACACACGACTGACCCAAACAAGACTGACCCACAAACGACTGACCCACAAAAAACTGACCCACACACGACTGACCTACAGACGACTGACCCGCACACGACTGACCCAACGACGACTGACCCACCAACGACTGACCCACAGACGACTGACCCACACACGACTGACCCACAGACGACTGACCCACAAATACTGACCCACACACGACTGACCAACACACGACTGACCCGCAGACGACTGACCCACACACGACTGACCCACACACGACTGAACCAGAGACGATTGACCCATAAATACTGACCCACAAACGACTGACCCACACACGACTGACCCACACACGACTGACCCACACACGACTGACCCACACACGACTGACCCAGACATGACTGAACCACAGACGACTTAACTCACACACGACTGACCCAAAAATACTGACCCACAAACGACTGACCCACAAAGACTGACCCACAGACGACTGACCCACAGACGACTGACCCACAGACGACTGACCCACAAACGACTGACCCACAAAGACTGACCCACACACGACTGACCCACACACGACTGACCCACACGCGACTGACCCACACGCGACTGACCCACAAACGACTGACCCACACACGACTGAACCACAGACGACTGACCTACAGACGACTGACCCACACACGACTGACCCACAGACGACTGACCCACACACGACTGACCCACACACGACTGACCCACACACGACTGACCCACAAACGACTGACCCAGACATGACTGAACCACAGACGACTTAACTCACACACGACTGACCCAAAAATACTGACCCACAAACGACTGACCCACAAAGACTGACCCACAGACGACTGACCCACAGACGACTGACCCACAGACGACTGACCCACAAACGACTGACCCACAAAGACTAACCCACACACGACTGACCCACACACGACTGACCCACACGCGACTGACCCACACGCGACTGACCCACAAACGACTGAAACACACACGACTGACCCACACACGACTGACCCACACACGACTGACCCACAAAGACTGACCCACACACGACTGACCCACACACGACTGACCCACAAACGACTGACCCAAAAACGACTGACCCACACACGACTGAACCAGTGACGACTGACCCACAAATACTGACCCACAAACGACTGACCCACACACGACTGACCCACACACGACTGACCCACAGACGACTGACCCACACATGACTGACCCACAGACAACTTAACTCACACACGACTGACCCAAAAATACTGACCCACAAACGACTGACCCACAAAGACTGACCCACACACGACTGACCCACAGACGACTGACCCACACATGACTGACCCACAGACGACTTAACTCACACACGACTGACCCAAAAATACTGACCCACAAACGACTGACCCACAAAGACTGACCCACAAACGACTGACCCACAGACGACTGACCCAGAGACAACTGACCCACAGACGACTGACCCACACACGACTGACGCACAAACGACTGACCCACAAATACTGACCCACAGACGACTGACCCACAGACAACTGACCCACAGAAGACTGACCCACAAACGACTGACCCACAGACGACTGACCCACAAACGACTGACCCACACACGACTGACCCACACACGACTGACCCACACACGACTGACCTACACACGACTGACCCACAAATACTGACCCGCAAACGACTGACCCACACACGACTGACCCACACACGACTGACCAACAGACGACTGAACCACAAACGACTGACCCACAGACGACTGACCCACACACGACTGACCCACAGACGACTGACCCACAAATACTGACCCACACACGACTGACCAACACACGACTGACCCACACACGACTGACCCACAAACGACTGACCCAAAAACGACTGACACACACGACTGACCCACACACAACTGACCCAAACACGACTGACCCACAAACGACTGACCCACAAATACTGACCCACAAACGACTGACCAACACACGACTGACCCACAAATGACTGTCCCACAAATACTTACCCAAAAACGACTGACCCACACAGGACTAACCCAGAGACGACTGACCCACAAATACTGACCCACACACGACTGACCCACACTCGACTGACCCACACACGACTGACCCACACACGACTGACCCACAAATACTGACCCGCAAACGACTGACCCACACACGACTGACCCACACACGACTGACCAACAGACGACTGAACCACAAACGACTGACCCACAGACGACTGACCCACACACGACTGACCCACAGACGACTGACCCACAAATACTGACCCACACACGACTGACCAACACACGACTGACCCACAGACGACTGACCCACAAATACTGACCCACACACGACTGACCTACAGACGACTGACCCACAAATACTGACCCACAAATACTGACCCACACACGACTGACCCACACAAGACTGACCCATAGACGACTGACCCACAAATACTGACCCACACACGACTGACCCACACTCGACTGACCCACACACGACTGACCCACACCCGACTGACCCACACACGACTGACCCACAGACGACTGACCCAAAAATACTGATTCACACACGACTGACCCACACACGACTGACCCACACACGACTGACCCACGAACCACGACCCACAGACGACTGACCCACAAACGACTGACCCACACACGACTGACCCACAAATGACTGACCCACAGACGACAGACCCACACACGACTGACCCACAGATGACTGACCCACAAATACTGACCCACACACAACTGACCCACACAAGACTGACCCACAAATACTGACCCACACTCGACTGACCCACACACGACTGACCCACGGACGACTGACCCACAAATACTGACCCACAAACAACTGACCCACACACGACTGACCCACAAATACTGACCCACACTCGACTGACCCACACACGACTGACCCACAGACGACTGACCCACAAATACTGACCCACAAACGACTGACCCACACACGACTGACCCACAAATACTGACCCACACACGACTGACCCACACACGACTGACCCAGAGACGACTGAACCACACACGACTGACCCACACACGACTGACCTACAGACGACTGACCCACACACGACTGACCCACAGACGACTGACCCACACACGACTGACCCACACACGACTGACCCACACACGACTGACCCACAAACGACTGACCCACAGACGACTTAACTCACACACGACTGACCCAAAAATACTGACCCAAAAACGACTGACACACACGACTGACCCACACACAACTGACCCAAACACGACTGACCAACAAACGACTAACCCACAAATACTGACCCACAAATGACTGACCAACACACGACTGACCCACACACAACTGACCCAAACACGACTGACCCACAAACGACTGACCCACAAATACTGACCCACAAACGACTGACCAACACACGACTGACCCACAAATGACTGTCCCACAAATACTGACCCAAAAACGACTGACCACACAGGACTAACCCAGAGACGACTGACCCACAAATACTGACCCACACACAACTGACCCACACAAGACTGACCTGCAGACGACTGACCCACAAATACTGACCCACAAACAACTGACCCACACACGACTGACCCACACTCGACTGACCCACACACGACTGACCCACACACGACTGACCCACAAATACTGACCCGCAAACGACTGACCCACACACGACTGACCCACACACGACTGACCAACAGACGACTGAACCACAAACGACTGACCCACAGACGACTGACCCACACACGACTGACCCACAGACGACTGACCCACACACGACTGACCCACAAATACTGACCCACGGACGACTGACCCACAAATACTGACCCACAAACAACTGACCCACACACGACTGACCCACAAATACTGACCCACACTCGACTGACCCACACACGACTGACCCACGGACGACTGACCTACAAATACTGACCCACAAACAACTGACCCACACACGACTGACCCACACTCGACTGACCCACACACGACTGACCCACACACGACTGACCCACAAATACTGACCCGCAAACGACTGACCCACACACGACTGACCCACACACGACTGACCAACAGACGACTGAACCACAAACGACTGACCCACAGACGACTGACCCACACACGACTGACCCACAGACGACTGACCCACAAATACTGACCCACACACGACTGACCAACACACGACTGACCCACAGACGACTGACCCACAAATACTGACCCACACACGACTGACCTACAGACGACTGACCCACAAATACTGACCCACAAATACTGACCCACACACGACTGACCCACACAAGACTGACCCATAGACGACTGACCCACAAATACTGACCCACACACGACTGACCCACACACGACTGACCCACATACGACTGACCCACACTCGACTGACCCACACACGACTGACCCACACCCGACTGACCCACACACGACTGACCCACAGACGACTGACCCAAAAATACTGATTAACACACGACTGACCCACACACGACTGACCCGCAGACGACTGACCCACACACAACTGACCCACGAACGACGACCCACAGACGACTGACCCACAAACGACTGACCCACACACGACTGACCCACAAATGACTGACCCACAGACGACTGACCCACAAATACTGACCCACACACAACTGACCCACACAAGACTGACCTGCAGACGACTGACCCACACACGACTGACCCACATACGACTGACCCACGGACGACTGACCCACAAATACTGACCCACAAACAACTGACCCACACACGACTGACCCACAAATACTGACCCACACTCGACTGACCCACACACGACTGACCCACAGACGACTGACCCACAAATACTGACCCACAAACGACTGACCCACACACGACTGACCCACAAATACTGACCCACACACGACTGACCCAGAGACGACTGAACCACACACGACTGACCCACACACGACTGACCTACAGACGACTGACCCACACACGACTGACCAACAGACGACTGACCCACACACGACTGACCCACACACGACTGACCCACACACGACTGACCCACAATTGACTGACCCACAGACGACTGACCCACACATGACTGACCCACAGACGACTTAACTCACACACGACTGACCCACAAATACTGACCCACAGACGACTGACCCACAAACGACTGACCCACACACGACTGACCCACACACGACTGACCCACACACGACTGACCCACAAACGACTGACCCAAAAACGACTGACACACACGACTGACCCACACACAACTGACCCAAACACAACTGACCCAAACACAACTGACCCACAAACGACTGACCCACAAATACTGACCCACAAACGACTGACCAACACACGACTGACCCACAAATGACTGTCCCACAAATACTGACCCAAAAACGACTGACCCACACTCGACTGACCCACACAGGACTAACCCAGAGACGACTGACCCACAAATACTGACCCACACTCGACTGACCCACACACGACTGACCCACACCCGACTGACCCACACACGACTGACCCACGAACGACGACCCACAGACGACTGACCCACAAACGACTGACCCACACACGACTGACCCACAAATGACTGACCCACAGACGACAGACCCACATACGACTGACCCACAGACGACTGACCCACAAATACTGACCCACACACAACTGACCCACACAAGACTCACCCACGGACGACTGACCCACAAATACTGACCCACAAACAACTGACCCACACACGACTGACCCACAAATACTGACCCACACTCGACTGACCCACACACGACTGACCCACAGACGACTGACCAACAAATACTGACCCACAAACGACTGACCCACACACGACTGACCCACAAATACTGACCCACACACGACTGACCCACACACGACTGACCCAGAGACGACTGAACCACACATGACTGACCCACACACGACTGACCTACAGACGACTGACCCACACACGACTGACCCACAGACGACTGACCCACACACGACTGACCCACACACGACTGACCCTCACACGACTGACCCACAAACGACTGACCCACAGACGACTGACCCACACATGACTGACCCACAGACGACTTAACTCACACACGACTGACCCAAAAATACTGACCCACAAACGACTGACCCACAAATACTGACCCACAAACGACTGACCCACAGACGACTGACCCGGAGACAACTGACCCACAGACGACTGACCCACACACGACTGACGCACAAACGACTGACCCACAAATACTGACCCACAGACGACTGACCCACAGACAACTGACCCACAGACGACTGACCCACAAACGACTGACCCACAGACGACTGACCCACAAACGACTGACCCACACACGACTGACCCACACACGACTGACCCACTCACGACTGACCCACAAACAACTGACCCAAAAACGACTGACACACACGACTGACCCACACACAACTGACCCAAACACAACTGACCCAAACACAACTGACCCACAAACGACTGACCCACAAATACTGACCCAAAAACGACTGACCCACACTCGACTGACCCACACAGGACTAACCCAGAGACGACTGACCCACAAATACTGACCCACACACGACTGACCCACACTCGACTGACCCACACACGACTGACCCACACACGACTGACCCACAAATACTGACCCGCAAACGACTGACCCACACACGACTGACCCACACACGACTGACCAACAGACGACTGAACCACAAACGACTGACCCACAGACGACTGACCCACACACGACTGACCCACAGACGACTGACCCACAAATACTGACGCACACACGACTGACCAACACACGACTGACCCACAGACGACTGACCCACAAATACTGACCCACACACGACTGACCTACAGACGACTGACCCACAAATACTGACCCACAAATACTGACCCACACACGACTGACCCACACAAGACTGACCCATAGACGACTGACCCACAAATACTGACCCACACACAACTGACCCACACACGACAGACCCACAGACGACTGACCCAAAAATACTGATTCACACACGACTGACCCACACACGACTGACCCGCAGACGACTGACCCACACACGACTGACCCACGAACGACGACCCACAGACGACTGACCCACAAACGACTGACCCACACACGACTGACCCACAAATGACTGACCCACAGACGACAGACCCACACACGACTGACCCACAGACGACTGACCCACAAATACTGACCCACACACAACTGACCCACACAAGACTGACCTGCAGACAACTGACCCACACACGACTGACCCACACACGACTGACCCACGGATGACTGACCCACAAATACTGACCCACAAACAACTGACCCACACACGACTGACCCACAAATACTGAATACTGACCCACACTCGACTGACCCACACACGACTGACCCACAGACGACTGACCCACAAATACTGACCCACAAACGACTGACCCACACACGACTGACCCACAAATACTGACCCACACACGACTGACCCACACACGACTGACCCAGAGACGACTGAACCACAAACGACTGACCCACAGACGACTGACCCACACACGACTGACCCACAGACGACTGACCCACAAATACTGACCCACACACGACTGACCCACAGACGACTGACCCACAAATACTGACCCACACACGACTGACCTACAAACGACTGACCCACAAATACTGACCCAGAAATACTGACCCACACTCGACTGACCCACACACGACTGACCCACACACAACTGACCCACAGACGACTGACCCACAAACGACTGACCCATAAAGACTGACCCACACATGACTGACCCACACACGACTGACCCACAGACGACTGACCCACAAATACTGACCCACACACGACTGACCCACACACGACTGACCCACACACGACTGACCCACAGACGACTGACCCACACATGACTGACCCACAGACGACTTAACTCACACACGACTGACCCAAAAATACTGACCCACAAACGACTGACCCACAAAGACTGACCCACAAACGACTGACCCACAGACGACTGACCCAGAGACAACTGACCCACAGACGACTGACCCACACACGACTGACGCACAAACGACTGACCCACAAACGACTGACCCACAGACAACTGACCCACAGACGACTGACCCACAAACGACTGACCCACAGACGACTGACCCACAAACGACTGACCCACACACGACTGACCCACACACGACTGACCCACACACGACTGACCCACAAACGACTGACCCAAAAACGACTGACACACACGACTGACCCACACACAACTGACCCAAACACGACTGACCCACAAACGACTGACCCACAAATACTGACCCACAAACGACTGACCAACACACGACTGACCCACAAATGACTGTCCCACAAATACTGACCCAAAAACGACTGACCCACACAGGACTAACCCAGAGACGACTGACCCACAAATACTGACCCACACACGACTGACCCACACTCGACTGACCCACACACGACTGACCCACACACGACTGACCCACAAATACTGACCCGCAAACGACTGACCCACACACGACTGACCCACACACGACTGACCAACAGACGACTGAACCACAAACGACTGACCCACAGACGACTGACCCACACACGACTGACCCACAGACGACTGACCCACAAATACTGACCCACACACGACTGACCAACACACGACTGACCCACAGACGACTGACCCACAAATACTGACCCACACACGACTGACCTACAGACGACTGACCCACAAATACTGACCCACAAATACTGACCCACACACGACTGACCCACACAAGACTGACCCATAGACGACTGACCCACAAATACTGACCCACACACGACTGACCCACACACGACTGACCCACACACGACTGACCCACACTCGACTGACCCACACACGACTGACCCACACCCGACTGACCCACACACGACTGACCCACACACGACTGACCCACGAACCACGACCCACAGACGACTGACCCACAAACGACTGACCCACACACGACTGACCCACAAATGACTGACCCACAGACGACAGACCCACAGACGACTGACCCACAGACGACTGACCCACAAATACTGACCCACACACAACTGACCCACACAAGACTGACCTGCAGACGACTGACCCACACACGACTGACCCACACACGACTGACCCACGGACGACTGACCCACAAATACTGACCCACAAACAACTGACCCACACACGACTGACCCACAAATACTGACCCACACTCGACTGACCCACACACGACTGACCCACAGACGACTGACCCACAAATACTGACCCACAAACGACTGACCCACACACGACTGACCCACAAATACTGACCCACACACGACTGACCCACACACGACTGACCCAGAGACGACTGAACCACACACGACTGACCCACACACGACTGACCTACAGACGACTGACCCACACACGACTGACCCACACACGACTGACCCACAAACGACTGACCCACAGACGACTTAACTCACACACGACTGACCCAAAAATACTGACCCACAAACGACTGACCCACAAAGACTGACCCACAAACGACTGACCCACAGACGACTGACCCAGAGACAACTGACCCACAGACGACTGACCCACACACGACTGACGCACAAACGACTGACCCACAAATACTGACCCACAGACGACTGACCCACAGACAACTGACCCACAGACGACTGACCCACAAACGACTGACCCACAGACGACTGACCCACACACGACTGACCCACACACGACTGACCCACAAACGACTGACCCAAAAACGACTGACACACACGACTGACCCACACACAACTGACCCAAACACGACTGACCCACAAACGACTGACCCACAAATACTGACCCACAAACGACTGACCAACACACGACTGACCCACACACAACTGACCCAAACACGACTGACCCAAAAACGACTGACCCACAAATACTGACCCACAAACGACTGACCAACACACGACTGACCCACAAATGACTGTCCCACAAATACTGACCCAAAAACGACTGACGACACAGGACTAACCCAGAGACGACTGACCCACAAATACTGACTCACACACAACTGACCCACAAAAGACTGACCTGCAGACGACTGACCCACACACGACTGACCCACACACGACTGACCCACGGACGACTGACCCACAAATACTGACCCACAAACAACTGACCCACACACGACTGACCCACACTCGACTGACCCACACACGACTGACCCACACACGACTGACCCACAAATACTGACCCGCAAACGACTGACCCACACACGACTGACCCACACACGACTGACCAACAGACGACTGAACCACAAACGACTGACCCACAGACGACTGACCCACACACGACTGACCCACAGACGACTGACCCACAAATACTGACCCACACACGACTGACCAACACACGACTGACCCACAGACGACTGACCCACAAATACTGACCCACACACGACTGACCTACAGACGACTGACCCACAAATACTGACCCACAAATACTGACCCACACACGACTGACCCACACAAGACTGACCCATAGACGACTGACCCACAAATACTGACCCACACACGACTGACCCACACACGACTGACCCACACACGGCTGACCCACACTCGACTGACCCACACACGACTGACCCACACCCGACTGACCCACACACGACTGACCCACAGACGACTGACCCAAAAATACTGATTCACACACGACTGACCCACACACGACTGACCCGCAGACGACTGACCCACACACGACTGACCCACGAACGACGACCCACAGACGACTGACCCACAAACGACTGACCCACACACGACTGACCCACAAATGACTGACCCACAGACGACAGACCCACACACGACTGACCCACAGACGACTGACCCACAAATACTGACCCACACACAACTGACCCACACAAGACTGACCTGCAGACGACTGACCCACACACGACTGACCCACACACGACTGACCCACACACGACTGACCCACAAATACTGACCCACAAACAACTGACCCACACACGACTGACCCACAAATACTGACCCACACTCGACTGACCCACACACGACTGACCCACAGACGACTGACCCACAAATACTGACCCACAAACGACTGACCCACACACGACTGACCCACAAATACTGACCCACACACGACTGACCCACACACGACTGACCCAGAGACGACTGAATCACACACGACTGACCCACACACGACTGACCTACAGACGACTGACCCACACACGACTGACCCACAGACGACTGACCCACACACGACTGACCCACACACGACTGACCCACACACGACTGACCCACAAACGACTGACCCACAGACGACTGACCCACACATGACTGACCCACAGACGACTTAACTCACACACGACTGACCCAAAAATACTGACCCACAAACGACTGACCCACAAAGACTGACCCACAAACGACTGACTCACAGACGACTGACCCAGAGACAACTGACCCACAGACGACTGACCCACACACGACTGACGCACAAACGACTGACCCACAAATACTGACCCACACACGACTGACCCACAAACGACTGACCCAAAAACGACTGACACACACGACTGACCCACACACAACTGACCCAAACACAACTGACCCAAACACAACTGACCCACAAACGACTGACCCACAAATACTGACCCACAAACGACTGACCAACACACGACTGACCCACAAATGACTGTCCCAATAAATACTGACCCAAAAACGACTGACCCACACTCGACTGACCCACACAGGACTAACCCAGAGACGACTGACCCACAAATACTGACCCACACTCGACTGACCCACACACGACTGACCCACACCCGACTGACCCACACACGACTGACCCACAGACGACTGACCCAAAAATACTGATTCACACACGACTGACCCACACACGACTGACCCGCAGACGACTGACCCACACACGACTGACCCACGAACGACGACCCACAGACGACTGACCCACAAACGACTGACCCACACACGACTGACCCACAAATGACTGACCCACAGACGACAGACCCACACACGACTGACCCACAGACGACTGACCCACAAATACTGACCCACACACAACTGACCCACACAAGACTGACCCACGGACGACTGACCCACAAATACTGACCCACAAACAACTGACCCACACACGACTGACCCACAAATACTGACCCACACTCGACTGACCCACACACGACTGACCCACAGACGACTGACCCACAAATACTGACCCACAAACGACTGACCCACACACGACTGACCCACAAATACTGACCCACACACGACTGACCCACACACGACTGACCCAGAGACGACTGAACCACACACGACTGACCCACACACGACTGACCTACAGACGACTGACCCACACACGACTGACCCACAGACGACTGACCCACACACGACTGACCCACACACGACTGACCCACAAACGACTGACCCACAGACGACTTAACTCACACACGACTGACCCAAAAATACTGACCCACAAACGACTGACCCACAAAGACTGACCCACAAAGGACTGACCCACAGACGACTGACCCAGAGACAACTGA
This sequence comes from Eucyclogobius newberryi, assembly GCF_026437365.1. Classification (NCBI taxonomy): domain Eukaryota; kingdom Metazoa; phylum Chordata; class Actinopteri; order Gobiiformes; family Gobiidae; genus Eucyclogobius; species Eucyclogobius newberryi. The sequence continues at coordinate 987,677 of NW_027315746.1, read as the reverse complement.
CCCACAGACGACTGACCCACACACGACTGACGCACAAACGACTGACCCACAAATACTGACCCACAGACGACTGACCCACAGACAACTGACCCACAGACGACTGACCCACAAACGACTGACCCACAGACGACTGACCCACAAACGACTGACCCACACACGACTGACCCACACACGACTGACCCACACACGACTGACCCACAAACGACTGACCCAAAAACGACTGACACACACGACTGACCCACACACAACTGACCCAAACACAACTGACCCAAACACAACTGACCCACAAACGACTGACCCACAAATACTGACCCACAAATGACTGTCCCACAAATACTGACCCAAAAACGACTGACCCACACTCGACTGACCCACACAGGACTAACCCAGAGACGACTGACCCACAAATACTGACCCACACACGACTGACCCACACTCGACTGACCCACACACGACTGACCCACACACGACTGACCCACAAATACTGACCCGCAAACGACTGACCCACACACGACTGACCCACGAACGACGACCCACAGACGACTGACCCACAAACGACTGACCCACACACGACTGACCAACAGACGACTGAACCACAAACGACTGACCCACAGACGACTGACCCACACACGACTGACCCACAGACGACTGACCCACAGATACTGACCCACACACGACTGACCAACACACGACTGACCCACAGACGACTGACCCACAAATACTGACCCACACACGACTGACCTACAGACGACTGACCCACAAATACTGACCCACAAATACTGACCCACACACGACTGACCCACACTCGACTGACCCACACACGACTGACCCACACACGACTGACCCACAAATACTGACCCGCAAACGACTGACCCACACACGACTGACCCACACACGACTGACCAACAGACGACTGAACCACAAACGACTGACCCACAGACGACTGACCCACACACGACTGACCCACAGACGACTGACCCACAAATACTGACCCACACACGACTGACCAACACACGACTGACCCACAGACGACTGACCCACAAATACTGACCCACACACGACTGACCTACAGACGACTGACCCACAAATACTGACCCACAAATACTGACCCACACACGACTGACCCACACAAGACTGACCCATAGACGACTGACCCACAAATACTGACCCACACACAACTGACCCACACACGACTGACCCACAGACGACTGACCCAAAAATACTGATTCACACACAACTGACCCACACACGACTGACCCGCAGACGACTGACCCACACACGACTGACCCACGAACGACGACCCACAGACGACTGACCCACAAACGACTGACCCACACACGACTGACCCACAAATGACTGACCCACAGACGACAGACCCACAAACGACTGACCCACAGACGACTGACCCAAAAATACTGACCCACACACAACTGACCCACACAAGACTGACCTGCAGACGACTGACCCACACACGACTGACCCACACACGACTGACCCACGGACGACTGACCCACAAATACTGACCCACAAACAACTGACCCACACACGACTGACCCACAAATACTGAATACTGACCCACACTCGACTGACCCACACACGACTGACCCACAGACGACTGACCCACAAATACTGACCCACAAACGACTGACCCACACACGACTGACCCACAAATACTGACCCACACACGACTGACCCACACACGACTGACCCAGAGACGACTGAACCAAAAACGACTGACCCACAGACGACTGACCCACACACGACTGACCCACAGACGACTGACCCACAAATACTGACCCACACACGACTGACCCACAGACGACTGACCCACAAATACTGACCCACACACGACTGACCTACAGACGACTGACCCACAAATACTGACCCAGAAATACTGACCCACACTCGACTGACCCACACACGACTGACCCACAGACAACTGACCCACAGACGACTGACCCACAAACGACTGACCCATAAAGACTGACCCACACATGACTGACCCACACACGACTGACCCACAGACGACTGACCCACAAATACTGACCCACACACGACTGACCCACACACGACTGACCCACACACGACTGACCCACAGATGACTGACCCACACATGACTGACCCACAGACGACTTAACTCACACACGACTGACCCAAAAATACTGACCCACAAACGACTGACCCACAAAGACTGACCCACAAACGACTGACCCACAGACGACTGACCCAGAGACAACTGACCCACAGACGACTGACCCACACACGACTGACGCACAAACGACTGACCCACAAATACTGACCCACAGACGACTGACCCACAGACAACTGACCCACAGACGACTGACCCACAAACGACTGACCCACAGACGACTGACCCACAAACGACTGACCCACACACGACTGACCCACACACAACTGACCCAAACACGACTGACCCACAAACGACTGACCCACAAATACTGACCCACAAACGACTGACCAACACACGACTGACCCATAAATGACTGTCCCACAAATACTGACCCAAAAACGACTGACCCACACAGGACTAACCCAGAGACGACTGACCCACAAATACTGACCCACACACGACTGACCCACACTCGACTGACCCACACACGACTGACCCACACACGACTGACCCACAAATACTGACCCGCAAACGACTGACCCACACACGACTGACCAACAGACGACTGAACCACAAACGACTGACCCACAGACGACTGACCCACACACGACTGACCCACAGACGACTTACCCACAAATACTGACCCACACACGACTGACCAACACACGACTGACCCACAGACGACTGACCCACAAATACTGACCCACACACGACTGACCTACAGACGACTGACCCATAGACGACTGACCCACAAATACTGACCCACACACGACTGACCCACACACGACTGACCCACACACGACTGACCCACACTCGACTGACCCACACACGACTGACCCACACCCGACTGACCCACACACGACTGACCCACACACGACTGACCCACGAACCACGACCCACAGACGACTGACCCACAAACGACTGACCCACACACGACTGACCCACAAATGACTGACCCACAGACGACAGACCCACACACGACTGACCCACAGACGACTGACCCACAAATACTGACCCACACACAACTGACCCACGCAAGACTGACCTGCAGACGACTGACCCACACACGACTGACCCACACACGACTGACCCACGGACGACTGACCCACAAATACTGACCCACAAACAACTGACCCACACACGACTGACCCACAAATACTGACCCACACTCGACTGACCCACACACGACTGACCCACAGACGACTGACCCACAAATACTGACCCACAAACGACTGACCCACACACGACTGACCCACAAATACTGACCCACACACGACTGACCCACACACGACTGACCCAGAGACGACTGAACCACACACGACTGACCCACACACGACTGACCTACAGACGACTGACCCACACACGACTGACCCACAGACGACTGACCCACACACGACTGACCCACACACGACTGACCCACACACGACTGACCCACAAACGACTGACCCACAGACGACTTAACTCACACACGACTGACCAAAAAATACTGACCCACAAACGACTGACCCACAAAGACTGACCCACAAACGACTGACCCACAGACGACTGACCCACACACGACTGACCCACACACGACTGACCCACAAACGACTGACCCAAAAACGACTGACACACACGACTGACCCACACACAACTGACCCAAACACGACTGACCCACAAACGACTGACCCACAAATACTGACCCACAAACGACTGACCAACACACGACTGACCCACAAATGACTGTCCCACAAATACTGACCCACACACAACTGACCCACACAAGACTGACCCATAGACGACTGACCCACAAATACTGACCCACACACGACTGACCCACACACGACTGACCCACACACGACTGACCCACACTCGACTGACCCACACACGACTGACCCACACCCGACTGACCCACACACGACTGACCCACACACGACTGACCCACGAACCACGACCCACAGACGACTGACCCACAAACGACTGACCCACACACGACTGACCCACAAATGACTGACCCACAGACGACAGACCCACACACGACTGACCCACAGACGACTGACCCACAAATACTGACCCACACACAACTGACCCACACAAGACTGACCTGCAGACGACTGACCCACACACGACTGACCCACGGACGACTGACCCACAAATACTGACCCACACACGACTGACCCACAAATACTGACCCACACTCGACTGACCCACAAATACTGACCCACAAACGACTGACCCACACACGACTGACCCACAAATACTGACCCACACACGACTGACCCACACACGACTGACCCAGAGACGACTGAACCACACACGACTGACCCACACACGACTGACCCACACACGACTGACCCACACACGACTGACCCACAACGACTGAGCCACAGACGACTTAACTCACACACGACTGACCCAAAAATACTGACCCACAAACGACTGACCCACAAAGACTGACCCACAAACGACTGACCCACAGACGACTGACCCAGAGACAACTGACCCACAGACGACTGACCCACACACGACTGACGCACAAACGACTGACCCACAAATACTGACCCACAGACGACTGACCCACAGACAACTGACCCACAGACGACTGACCCACAAACGACTGACCCACAGACGACTGACCCACACACGATTGACCCACACACGACTGACCCACAAACGACTGACCCAAAAACGACTGACACACACGACTGACCCACACACAACTGACCCAAACACGACTGACCCACAAACGACTGACCCACAAACACTGACCCACAAACGACTGACCAACACACGACTTACCCACACACAACTGACCCAAACACGACTGACCCACAAACGACTGACCCACAAATACTGACCCACAAACGACTGACCAACACACGACTGACCCACAAATGACTGTCCCACAAATACTGACCCAAAAACGACTGACCACACAGGACTAACCCAGAGACGACTGACCCACAAATACTGACCCACACACAACTGACCCACACAAGACTGACCTGCAGACGACTGACCCACACACGACTGACCCACACACGACTGACCCACGGACGACTGACCCACAAATACTGACCCACAAACAACTGACCCACACACGACTGACCCACACTCGACTGACCCACACACGACTGACCCACACACGACTGACCCACAAATACTGACCCGCAAACGACTGACCCACACACGACTGACCCACACACGACTGACCAACAGACGACTGAACCACAAACGACTGACCCACAGACGACTGACCCACACACGACTGACCCACAGACGACTGACCCACAAATACTGACCCACACACGACTGACCAACACACGACTGACCCACAGACGACTGACCCACAAATACTGACCCACACACGACTGACCTACAGACGACTGACCCACAAATACTGACCCACAAATACTGACCCACACACGACTGACCCACACAAGACTGACCCATAGACGACTGACCCACAAATACTGACCCACACACGACTGACCCACACACGACTGACCCACACACGACTGACCCACACTCGACTGACCCACACACGACTGACCCACACCCGACTGACCCACACACGACTGACCCACAGACGACTGACCCACACACGACTGACCCACACACGACTGACCCACACACGACTGACCCACACACGACTGACCCACAAACGACTGACCCACAGACGACTGACCCACACATGACTGACCCACAGACGACTTAACTCACACACGACTGACCCAAAAATACTGACCCACAAACGACTGACCCACAAAGACTGACCCACAAACGACTGACCCACAGACGACTGACCCAGAGACGACTGACCCACAAATACTGACCCACACACGACTGACCCACACACGACTGACCCACACACGACTGACCCACAAATACTGCCCCGCAAACGACTGACCCACACACGACTGACCCACACACGACTGACCAACAGACGACTGAACCACAAACGACTGACCCACAGACGACTGACCCAGAGACAACTGACCCACAGACGACTGACCCACACACGACTGACGCACAAACGACTGACCCACAAATACTGACCCACAGACAACTGACCCACAGACGACTGACCCACAAACGACTGACCCACAGACGACTGACCCACAAACGACTGACCCACACACGACTGACCCACACACGACTGACCCACACACGACTGACCCACAAACGACTGACCCAAAAACGACTGACACACACGACTGACCCACACACAACTGACCCAAACACGACTGACCCACAAACGACTGACCCACAAATACTGACCCAAAAACGACTGACACACACGACTGACCCACACACAACTGACCCAAACACGACTGACCTGCAGACGACTGACCCACACACGACTGACCCACACACGACTGACCCACGGACGACTGACCCACAAATACTGACCCACAAACAACTGACCCACACACGACTGACCCACACTCGACTGACCCACACACGACTGACCCACACACGACTGACCCACAAATACTGACCCGCAAACGACTGACCCACACACGACTGACCCACACACGACTGACCAACAGACGACTGAACCACAAACGACTGACCCACAGACGACTGACCCACACACGACTGACCCACAGACGGCTGACCCACAAATACTGACCCACACACGACTGACCAACACACGACTGACCCACAGACGACTGACCCACAAATACTGACCCACACACGACTGACCTACAGACGACTGACCCACAAATACTGACCCACAAATACTGACCCACACACGACTGACCCACACAAGACTGACCCATAGACGACTGACCCACAAATACTGACCCACACACGACTGACCCACACACGACTGACCCACACACGACTGACCCACACTCGACTGACCCACACACGACTGACCCACACCCGACTGACCCACACACGACTGACCCACAGACGACTGACCCACACACGACTGACCCTCACACGACTGACCCACACACGACTGACCCACACACGACTGACCCACAAACGACTGACCCACAGACGACTGACCCACACATGACTGACCCACAGACGACTTAACTCACACACGACTGACCCAAAAATACTGACCCACAAACGACTGACCCACAAAGACTGACCCACAAACGACTGACCCACAGACGACTGACCCAGAGACGACTGACCCACAAATACTGACCCACACACGACTGACCCACACTCGACTGACCCACACACGACTGACCCACACACGACTGACCCACAAATACTGACCCGCAAACGACTGACCCACACACGACTGACCCACACACGACTGACCAACAGACGACTGAACCACAAACGACTGACCCACAGACGACTGACCCAGAGACAACTGACCCACAGACGACTGACCCACACACGACTGACGCACAAACGACTGACCCACAAATACTGACCCACAGACGACTGACCCACAGACAACTGACCCACAGACGACTGACCCACAAACGACTGACCCACAGACGACTGACCCACAAACGACTGACCCACACACGACTGACCCACACACGACTGACCCACACACGACTGACCCACAAACGACTGACCCAAAAACGACTGACACACACGACTGACCCACACATAACTGACCCAAACACGACTGACCCACAAACGACTGACCCACAAATACTGACCCACAAACGACTGACCAACACACGACTGACCCACAAATGACTGTCCCACAAATACTGACCCAAAAACGACTGACCCACACAGGACTAACCCAGAGACGACTGACACACAAATACTGACCCACACACGACTGACCCACACTCGACTGACCCACACACGACTGACCCACACACGACTGACCCACAAATACTGACCCGCAAACGACTGACCCACACACGACTGACCCACACACGACTGACCAACAGACGACTGACCCACAAATACTGACCCACACACGACTGACCAACACACGACTGACCCACAGACGACTGACCCACAAATACTGAACCACACACGACTGACCTACAGACGACTGACCCACAAATACTGACCCACACACGACTGACCAACACACGACTGACCCACAGACGACTGACCCACAAATACTGACCCACACACGACTGACCCACACAAGACTGACCCATGGACGACTGACCCACAAATACTGACCCACACACGACTGACCCACACACGACTGACCCACACACGACTGACCCACACTCGACTGACCCACACACGACTGACCCACACCCGACTGACCCACACACGACTGACCCACAGACGACTGACCCAAAAATACTGATTCACACACGACTGACCCACACACGACTGACCCGCAGACGACTGACCCACACACGACTGACCCACGAACCACGACCCACAGACGACTGACCCACAAACGACTGACCCACACACGACTGACACACAAATGACTGACCCACAGACGACAGACCCACACACGACTGACCAACAGACGACTGAACCACAAATACTGACCCACACACAACTGACCCACACAAGACTGACCTGCAGACGACTGACCCACACACGACTGACCCACGGACGACTGACCCACAAATACTGACCCACAAACAACTGACCCACACACGACTGACCCACAAATACTGACCCACACTCGACTGACCCACACACGACTGACCCACAGACGACTGACCCACAAATACTGACCCACAAACGACTGACCCACACACGACTGACCCACAAATACTGACCCACACACGACCGACCCACACACGACTGACCCAGAGACGACTGAACCACACACGACTGACCCACACACGACTGACCTACAGACGACTGACCCACACACGACTGACCCACAGACGACTGACCCACACACGACTGACCCACACACGACTGACCCACACACGACTGACCCACAAACGACTGACCCACAGACGACTTAACTCACACACGACTGACCCAAAAATACTGACCCACAAACGACTGACCCACAAAGACTGACCCACAAACGACTGACCCACAGACGACTGACCCAGAGACAACTGACCCACAGACGACTGACCCACACACGACTGACGCACAAACGACTGACCCACAAATACTGACCCACAGACGACTGACCCACAGACAACTGACCCACAGACGACTGACCCAGAAACGACTGACCCACAGACGACTGACCCACACACGACTGACCCACACACGACTGACCCACAAACGACTGACCCAAAAACGACTGACACACACGACTGACCCACACACAACTGACCCAAACACGACTGACCCACAAACGACTGACCCACAAATACTGACCCACAAACGACTGACCAACACACGACTGACCCACACACAACTGACCCAAACACGACTGACCCACAAACGACTGACCCACAAATACTGACCCACAAACGACTGACCAACACACGACTGACCCACAAATGACTGTCCCACAAATACTGACCAAAAAACGACTGACCACACAGGACTAACCCAGAGACGACTGACCCACAAATACTGACCCACACACAACTGACCCACACAAGACTGACCTGCAGACGACTGACCCACACACGACTGACCCACACACGACTGACCCACGGACGACTGACCCACAAATACTGACCCACAAACAACTGAACCACACACGACTGACCCACACTCGACTGACCCACACACGACTGACCCACACACGACTGACCCACAAATACTGACCCGCAAACGACTGACCCACACACGACTGACCCACACACGACTGACCAACAGACGACTGAACCACAAACGACTGACCCACAGACGACTGACCCACACACGACTGACCCACAGACGACTGACCCACAAATACTGACCCACACACGACTGACAGACACACGACTGACCCACAGACGACTGACCCACAAATACTGACCCACACACGACTGACCTACAGACGACTGACCCACAAATACTGACCCACAAATACTGACCCACACACGACTGACCCACACAAGACTGACCCATAGACGACTGACCCACAAATACTGACCCACACACGACTGACCCACACACGACTGACCCACACACGACTGACCCACACTCGACTGACCCACACACGACTGACCCACACCCGACTGACCCACACACGACTGACCCACAGACGACTGACCCAAAAATACTGATTCACACACGACTGACCCACACACGACTGACCCACAAACGACTGACCCACACACGACTGACCCACAAATGACTGACCCACAGACGACAGACCCACACACGACTGACCCACACACGACTGACCCACAAACGACTGACCCACAGACGACTGACCCACACATGACTGACCCACAGACGACTTAACTCACACACGACTGACCCAAAAATACTGACCCACAAACGACTGACCCACAAAGACTGACCCACAAACGACTGACCCACAGACGACTGACCCAGAGACAACTGACCCACAAATACTGACCCACACACGACTGACCCACACTCGACTGACCCACACACGACTGACCCACACACGACTGACCCACAAATACTGACCCGCAAACGACTGACCCACACACGACTGACCCACACACGACTGACCAACAGACGACTGAACCACAAATACTGACCCACACACAACTGACCCACACAAGACTGACCTGCAGACGACTGACCCACACACGACTGACCCACGGACGACTGACCCACAAATACTGACCCACAAACAACTGACCCACACACGACTGACCCACAAATACTGACCCACACTCGACTGACCCACACACGACTGACCCACAGACGACTGACCCACAAATACTGACCCACAAACGACTGACCCACACACGACTGACCCACAAATACTGACCCACACACGACTGACCCACACACGACTGACCCAGAGACGACTGAACCACACACGACTGACCCACACACGACTGACCTACAGACGACTGACCCACACACGACTGACCCACAGACGACTGACCCACACACGACTGACCCACACACGACTGACCCACACACGACTGACCCACAAACGACTGACCCACAGACGACTTAACTCACACACGACTGACCCAAAAATACTGACCCACAAACGACTGACCCACAAAGACTGACCCACAAACGACTGACCCACAGACGACTGACCCAGAGACAACTGACCCACAGACGACTGACCCACACACGACTGACGCACAAACGACTGACCCACAAATACTGACCCACAGACGACTGACCCACAGACAACTGACCCACAGACGACTGACCCAGAAACGACTGACCCACAGACGACTGACCCACACACGACTGACCCACACACGACTGACCCACAAACGACTGACCCAAAAACGACTGACACACACGACTGACCCACACACAACTGACCCAAACACGACTGACCCACAAACGACTGACCCACAAATACTGACCCACAAACGACTGACCAACACACGACTGACCCACACACAACTGACCCAAACACGACTGACCCACAAACGACTGACCCACAAATACTGACCCACAAACGACTGACCAACACACGACTGACCCACAAATGACTGTCCCACAAATACTGACCCAAAAACGACTGACCACACAGGACTAACCCAGAGACGACTGACCCACAAATACTGACCCACACACAACTGACCCACACAAGACTGACCTGCAGACGACTGACCCACACACGACTGACCCACACACGACTGACCCACGGACGACTGACCCACAAATACTGACCCACAAACAACTGAACCACACACGACTGACCCACACTCGACTGACCCACACACGACTGACCCACACACGACTGACCCACAAATACTGACCCGCAAACGACTGACCCACACACGACTGACCCACACACGACTGACCAACAGACGACTGAACCACAAACGACTGACCCACAGACGACTGACCCACACACGACTGACCCACAGACGACTGACCCACAAATACTGACCCACACACGACTGACAGACACACGACTGACCCACAGACGACTGACCCACAAATACTGACCCACACACGACTGACCTACAGACGACTGACCCACAAATACTGACCCACAAATACTGACCCACACACGACTGACCCACACAAGACTGACCCATAGACGACTGACCCACAAATACTGACCCACACACGACTGACCCACACACGACTGACCCACACACGACTGACCCACACTCGACTGACCCACACACGACTGACCCACACCCGACTGACCCACACACGACTGACCCACAGACGACTGACCCAAAAATACTGATTCACACACGACTGACCCACACACGACTGACCCACAAACGACTGACCCACACACGACTGACCCACAAATGACTGACCCACAGACGACAGACCCACACACGACTGACCCACACACGACTGACCCACAAACGACTGACCCACAGACGACTGACCCACACATGACTGACCCACAGACGACTTAACTCACACACGACTGACCCAAAAATACTGACCCACAAACGACTGACCCACAAAGACTGACCCACAAACGACTGACCCACAGACGACTGACCCAGAGACGACTGACCCACAAATACTGACCCACACACGACTGACCCACACTCGACTGACCCACACACGACTGACCCACACACGACTGACCCATAAATACTGACCCGCAAACGACTGACCCACACACGACTGACCCACACACGACTGACCAACAGACGACTGAACCACAAACGACTGACCCACAGACGACTGACCCAGAGACAACTGACCCACAGACGACTGACCCACACACGACTGACGCACAAACGACTGACCCACAAATACTGACCCACAGACGACTGACCCACAGACAACTGACCCACAGACGACTGACCCACAAACGACTGACCCACAGACGACTGACCCACAAACGACTGACCCACACACGACTGACCCACACACGACTGACCCACACACGACTGACCCACAAACGACTGACCCAAAAACGACTGACACACACGACTGACCCACACATAACTGACCCAAACACGACTGACCCACAAACGACTGACCCACAAATACTGACCCACAAACGACTGACCAACACACGACTGACCCACAAATGACTGTCCCACAAATACTGACCCAAAAACGACTGACCCACACAGGACTAACCCAGAGACGACTGACCCACAAATACTGACCCACACACGACTGACCCAAACTCGACTGACCCACACACGACTGACCCACACACGACTGACCCACAAATACTGACCCGCAAACGACTGACCTACACACGACTGACCCACACACGACTGACCAACAGACGACTGAACCACAAACGACTGACCCACAGACGACTGACCCACACACGACTGACCCACAGACGACTGACCCACAAATACTGACCCACACACGACTGACCAACACACGACTGACCCACAGACGACTGACCCACAAATACTGAACCACACACGACTGACCTACAGACGACTGACCCACAAATACTGACCCACACACGACTGACCCACACAAGACTGACCCATGGACGACTGACCCACAAATACTGACCAACACACGACTGACCCACAGACGACTGACCCACAAATACTGACCCACACACGACTGACCCACACAAGACTGACCCATGGACGACTGACCCACAAATACTGACCCACACACGACTGACCCACACACGACTGACCCACACTCGACTGACCCACACACGACTGACCCACACCCGACTGACCCACACACGACTTACCCACAGACGACTGACCCAAAAATACTGATTCACACACGACTGACCCACACACGACTGACCCGCAGACGACTGACCCACACACGACTGACCCACGAACCACGACCCACAGACGACTGACCCACAAACGACTGACCCACACACGACTGACCCACAAATGACTGACCCACAGACGACAGACCCACACACGACTGACCCACAGACGACTGACCCACAAATACTGACCCACACACAACTGACCCACACAAGACTGACCTGCAGACGACTGACCCACACACGACTGACCCACGGACGACTGACCCACAAATACTGACCCACAAACAACTGACTCACACACGACTGACCCACAAATACTGACCCACACTCGACTGACCCACACACGACTGACCCACAGACGACTGACCCACAAATACTGACCCACAAACGACTGACCCACAAATACTGACCCACACACGACTGACCCACACACGACTGACCCAGAGACGACTGAACCACACACGACTGACCCACACACGACTGACCTACAGACGACTGACCCACACACGACTGACCCACAGACGACTGACCCACACACGACTGACCCACACACGACTGACCCACACACGACTGACCCACAAACGACTGACCCACAGACGACTTAACTCACACACGACTGACCCAAAAATACTGACCCACAAACGACTGACCCACAAAGACTGACCCACAAACGACTGACCCACAGACGACTGACCCAGAGACAACTGACCCACAGACGACTGACCCACACACGACTGACGCACAAACGACTGACCCACAAATACTGACCCACAGACGACTGACCCACAGACAACTGACCCACAGACGACTGACCCACACACGACTGACCCACACACGACTGACCCACAAACGACTGACCCAAAAACGACTGACACACACGACTGACCCACACACAACTGACCCAAACACGACTGACCCACAAACGACTGACCCACAAATACTGACCCACAAACGACTGACCAACACACGACTGACCCACACACAGCTGACCCAAACACGACTGACCCACAAACGACTGACCCACAAATACTGACCCACAAACGACTGACCAACACACGACTGACCCACAAATGACTGACCCACAAATACTGACCCAAAAACGACTGACCACACAGGACTAACCCAGAGACGACTGACCCACAAATACTGACCCACACACAACTGACCCACACAAGACTGACCTGCAGACGACTGACCCACACACGACTGACCCACACACGACTGACCCACGGACGACTGACCCACAAATACTGACCCACAAACAACTGAACCACACACGACTGACCCACACTCGACTGACCCACACACGACTGACCCACAAATACTGACCCGCAAACGACTGACCCACACACGACTGACCCACACACGACTGACCAACAGACGACTGAACCACAAACGACTGACCCACAGACGACTGACCCACACACGACTGACCCACAGACGACTGACCCACAAATACTGACCCACACACGACTGACAGACACACGACTGACCCACAGACGACTGACCCACAAATACTGACCCACACACGACTGACCTACAGACGACTGACCCAGAAATACTGACCCACAAATACTGACCCACACACGACTGACCCACACAAGACTGACCCATAGACGACTGACCCACAAATACTGACCCACACACGACTGACCCACACACGACTGACCCACACACGACTGACCCACACTCGACTGACCCACATACGACTGACCCACACCCGACTGACCCACACACGACTGACCCACAGACGACTGACCCAAAAATACTGATTCACACACGACTGACCCACACACGACTGACCCGCAGACGACTGACCCACACACGACTGACCCACACACGACTGACCCACGAACGACGACCCACAGACGACTGACCCACAAACGACTGACCCACACACGACTGACCCACAAATGACTGACCCACAGACGACAGACCCACACACGACTGACCCACAGACGACTGACCCACAAATACTGACCCACACACAACTGACCCACACAAGACTGACCTGCAGACGACTGACCCACACACGACTGACCCACACACGACTGACCCACGGACGACTGACCCACAAATACTGACCCACAAACAACTGACCCACACACGACTGACCCACAAATACTGACCCACACTCGACTGACCCACACACGACTGACCCACAGACGACTGACCCACAAATACTGACCCACAAACGACTGACCCACACACGACTGACCCACAAATACTGACCCACACACGACTGACCCACACACGACTGACCCAGAGACGACTGAACCACACACGACTGACCCACACACGACTGACCTACAGACGACTGACCCACACACGACTGACCCACAGACGACTGACCCACACACGACTGACCCACACACGACTGACCCACACACGACTGACCCAAAAACGAGTGACCCACAGACGACTGACCCACACATGACTGACCCACAGACGACTTAACTCACACACGACTGACCCAAAGATACTGACCCACAAACGACTGACCCACAAAGACTGACCCACAAACGACTGACCCACAGACGACTGACCCACAGACGACTGACGCACAAACGACTGACCCACAAATACTGACCCACAGACGACTGACCCACAGACAACTGACCCACAGACGACTGACCCACAAACGACTGACCCACAGACGACTGACACACACGACTGACCCACACACAACTGACCCAAACACATCTGACCCAAACACAACTGACCCACAAACGACTGACCCACAAATATTGACCCACAAACGACTGACCAACACACGACTGACCCACAAATGACTGTCCCACAAATACTGACCCAGAGACGACTGACCCACAAATACTGACCCACACACGACTGACCCACACTCGACTGACCCACACACGACTGACCCACACACGACTGACCCACAAATACTGACCCGCAAACGACTGACCCACACACGACTGACCCACACACGACTGACCAACAGACGACTGAACCACAAACGACTGACCCACAGACGACTGACCCACACACGACTGACCCACAGACGACTGACCCACAAATACTGACCCACACACGACTGACCAACACACGACTGACCCACAGACGACTGACCCACAAATACTGACCCACACACGACTGACCTACAGACGACTGACCCACAAATACTGACCCACAAATACTGACCCACACACGACTGACCCACACAAGACTGACCCATAGACGACTGACCCACAAATACTGACCCACACACGACTGACCCACACACGACTGACCCACACACGACTGACCCACACTCGACTGACCCACACACGACTGACCCACACCCGACTGACCCACACACGACTGACCCACAGACGACTGACCCAAAAATACTGATTCACACACGACTGACCCACACACGACTGACCCGCAGACGACTGACCCACACACGACTGACCCACAGACGACTGACCCACAAATACTGACCCACACACGACTGACCCACAGACGACTGACCCACAAACGACTGACCCACACACGACTGACCCACAAATGACTGACCCACAGACGACAGACCCACACACGACTGACCCACAGACGACTGACCCACAAACGACTGACCCACAGACGACTGACCCACAAATACTGACCCACACACAACTGACCCACACAAGACTGACCTGCAGACGACTGACCCACACACGACTGACCCACACACGACTGACCCACGGACGACTGACCCACAAATACTGACCCACAAACAACTGACCCACACACGACTGACCCACAAATACTGAATACTGACCCACACTCGACTGACCCACACACGACTGACCCACAGACGACTGACCCACAAATACTGACCCACAAACGACTGACCCACACACGACTGACCCACAAATACTGACCCACACACGACTGACCCACACACGACTGACCCAGAGACGACTGAACCACAAACGACTGACCCACAGACGACTGACCCACACACGACTGACCCACAGACGACTGACCCACAAATACTGACCCACACACGACTGACCTACAGACGACTGACCCACAAATACTGACCCAGAAATACTGACCCACACTCGACTGACCCACACACGACTGACCCACAGACGACTGACCCACAAATACTGACCCACAAACGACTGACCCACACACGACTGACCCACAAATACTGACCCACACACGACTGACCCACAGACGACTGACCCACAAATACTGAACCACACACGACTGACCCACACACGACTGACCCACACACGACTGACCCACAGACGACTGACCCACAAATACTGACCCACAAATACTGACCCACACACGACTGACCCACACACAACTGACCCACAGACGACTGACCCACAAATACTGACCCACACACGACTGACCTACAGACGACTGACCCACAAATACTGACCCACAAATACTGACCCACACACGACTGACCCACACAAGACTGACCCACGGACGACTGACCCACAAATACTGACCCACAAACAACTGACCCACACTCGACTGACCCACACACCACTGACCCACAGACTACTGACCCACAAACGACTGACCCACACACGACTGACCCACAAATACTGACCCACACACGACTGACCCACAGACGACTGACCCACAAATACTGACCAAAAAATACTGACCCACACATGACTGACCCACACACGACTGACCCACAGACGACTGACCCACAAATACTTACCCACACACGACTGACCCACAAATACTGACCCACAAACGACTGACCCACACACGACTGACCCACACATGACTGACCCGCACACAACTGACCCACACACGACTGACCCACAGACACACACACACAGACACACACACACACAGACACATAGACACACACACATACAGACACACACACACACACAGACACACACACAAACACAGACACACACACACACACACACAAACAAACACACAGACACACACACA
>NW_027315746.1:883964-966464 GCF_026437365.1 Eucyclogobius newberryi | reverse complement strand
CCTGAGAGAGAGGAGGCCCCTGAGAGAGAGGAGGCCCCTGAGAGAGAGGAGGCCACTGAGGGAGAGGAGGCCCCAGAGGGAGAGGAGGCCCCTGAGAGAGAGGAGGCCCCTGAGAGAGAGGAGGCCCCTGAGAGAGAGGAGGCCACTGAGGGAGAGGAGGCCCCTGAGGGAGAGGAGGCCCCTGAGGGAGAGGAGGCCCCAGAGGGAGAGGAGGCCCCTGAGAGAGAGGAGGCCCCTGAGAGAGAGGAGGCCCCTGAGAGAGAGGAGGCCACTGAGGGAGAGGAGGCCCCTGAGAGAGAGGAGGCCCCTGAGGGAGAGGAGGCCCCTGAGAGAGAGGAGGCCCCTGAGAGAGAGGAGGCCACTGAGAGAGAGGAGGCCCCTGAGAGAGAGGAGGCCACTGAGAGAGAGGAGGCCCCTGAGAGAGAGGAGGCCCCTGAGAGAGAGGAGGCCCCTGAGAGAGAGGAGGCCCCTGAGGGAGAGGAGGCCCCTGAGAGAGAGGAGGCCCCTGAGAGAGAGGAGGCCCCTGAGAGAGAGGAGGAGGCCCCTGAGGGAGAGGAGGCCCCTGAGAGAGAGGAGGCCCCTGAGAGAGAGGAGGCCCCTGAGAGAGAGGAGGCCCCTGAGGGAGAGGAGGCCCCTGAGGGAGAGGAGGCCCCTGAGGGAGAGGAGGCCCCTGAGAGAGAGGAGGCCCCTGAGAGAGAGGAGGCCCCTGAGAGAGAGGAGGCCCCTGAGGGAGAGGAGGCCCCTGAGAGAGAGGAGGCCCCTGAGAGAGAGGAGGAGGCCCCTGAGGGAGAGGAGGCCCCTGAGAGAGAGGAGGCCCCTGAGAGAGAGGAGGCCCCTGAGAGAGAGGAGGCCCCTGAGGGAGAGGAGGCCCCTGAGGGAGAGGAGGCCCCTGAGAGAGAGGAGGCCCCTGAGAGAGAGGAGGCCCCTGAGAGAGAGGAGGCCCCTGAGGGAGAGGAGGAGGAGGCCCCTGAGAGAGAGGAGGCCCCTGAGGGAGAGGAGGCCCCTGAGAGAGAGGAGGCCCCTGAGAGAGAGGAGGCCCCTGAGGGAGAGGAGGCCCCTGAGAGAGAGGAGGCCCCTGAGGGAGAGGAGGCCCCTGAGAGAGAGGAGGCCCCTGAGAGAGAGGAGGCCCCTGAGAGAGAGGAGGCCACTGAGGGAGAGGAGGCCCCAGAGGGAGAGGAGGCCCCAGAGGGAGAGGAGGCCCCTGAGAGAGAGGAGGCCCCTGAGGGAGAGGAGGCCCCTGAGAGAGAGGAGGCCCCTGAGGGAGAGGAGGCCCCTGAGAGAGAGGAGGCCCCTGAGAGAGAGGAGGCCCCTGAGAGAGAGGAGGAGGCCCCTGAGGGAGAGGAGGCCCCTGAGAGAGAGGAGGCCCCTGAGAGAGAGGAGGCCCCTGAGAGAGAGGAGGCCCCTGAGGGAGAGGAGGCCCCTGAGGGAGAGGAGGCCCCTGAGAGAGAGGAGGCCCCTGAGAGAGAGGAGGCCCCTGAGAGAGAGGAGGCCCCTGAGAGAGAGGAGGCCACTGAGGGAGAGGAGGCCCCTGAGGGAGAGGAGGCCCCTGAGGGAGAGGAGGCCCCAGAGGGAGAGGAGGCCCCTGAGAGAGAGGAGGCCCCTGAGAGAGAGGAGGCCCCTGAGAGAGAGGAGGCCACTGAGGGAGAGGAGGCCCCTGAGAGAGAGGAGGCCCCTGAGGGAGAGGAGGCCCCTGAGAGAGAGGAGGCCCCTGAGAGAGAGGAGGCCACTGAGAGAGAGGAGGCCCCTGAGAGAGAGGAGGCCACTGAGAGAGAGGAGGCCCCTGAGAGAGAGGAGGCCCCTGAGAGAGAGGAGGCCCCTGAGAGAGAGGAGGCCCCTGAGAGAGAGGAGGAGGCCCCTGAGGGAGAGGAGGCCCCTGAGAGAGAGGAGGCCCCTGAGGGAGAGGAGGCCCCTGAGAGAGAGGAGGCCCCTGAGGGAGAGGAGGCCCCTGAGAGAGAGGAGGCCCCTGAGGGAGAGGAGGCCCCAGAGAGGGAGGAGGCCCCTGAGAGAGAGGAGGCCCCTGAGAGAGAGGAGGCCCCTGAGAGAGAGGAGGCCCCTGAGACATTAATAGTCTTTAAGAGACTAAACCAGAATTAAACCAGGACTAAACCAGGACTAAACCAGGACTAAACCAGGACTAAACCAGGACTAAACCAGGACTAAACCAGGACTAAACCAGGACTAAACCAGGTCTAAACCAGGACTAAACCAGTACTAGGTCTAAACCAACCCTAAACCAGGTCTAAACCAGGTCTAAACCAGAACTAAACCAGGACTAAACCAGGACTAAACCAGGTCTAAACCAGGACTAAACCAGGACTAAACTAAGACTAAACCAGGACTAAACCAGAACTAAACCAGGACTAAACCAGGTTTAAACCAGGTCTAAACCAGGTCTAAACCAGGACTAAACCAGGACTAAACCAGAATTAAACCAGGACTAAACCTGGACTAAATCAGGACTAAACCAGGACTAAACCAGAATTAAACCAGGACTAAACCAGGACTAAACCAGGACTAAACCAGGCCTAAACCAGGCCTAAACTAAGACTAAACCAGGCCTAAACTAGGACTAAACCAGGCCTAAACTAGGACTTAACCAGGACTAAACCAGGACTAAACCAGAATTAAACCAGGACTAAACCTGGACTAAATCAGGACTAAACCAGGTCTAAACCAGGTCTAAACCAGTACTAGGTCTAAACCAGGACTAAACCAGGTCTAAACCAGGTCTAAACCAGGTATAAACCAGGATTAAACCAGGGCTAAACCAGGTCTAAACCAGGTCTAAACCAGGTCTAAACCAGGTCTAAACCAGGACTAAACCAGGTATAAACCAGGATTAAACCAGGTCTAAACCAGGTCTAAACCAGGACTAAACCAGGACTAAACCAGGCCTAAACCAGGCCTAAACCAGGACTAAACCAGGACTAAACCAGGTCTAAACCAGGTCTAAACCAGAACTAAACCAGGACTAAACCAGGACTAAACCAGGTCTAAACCAGGACTAAACCAGGACTAAACTAAGACTAAACCAGGACTAAACCAGAACTAAACCAGGACTAAACCAGGTTTAAACCAGGTCTAAACCAGGTCTAAACCAGGACTAAACCAGGTCTAAACCAGGACTAAACCAGGACTAAACCAGGTCTAAACCAGGTCTAAACCAGCACTAAACCAGGTCTAAACCAGGACTAAACCAGGTCTAAACCAGGTCTAAACCAGTACTAGGTCTAAACCAGGACTAAACCAGGTCTAAACCAGGTCTAAACCAGGTCTAAACCAGGACTAAACCAGGACTAAACTAAGACTAAACCAGGACTAAACCAGAACTAAACCAGGACTAAACCAGGACTAAACCAGGTCTAAACCAGGACTAAACCAGGACTAAACTAAGACTAAACCAGGACTAAACCAGAACTAAACCAGGACTAAACCAGGTTTAAACCAGGTCTAAACCAGGTCTAAACCAGTACTAGGTCTAAACCAGGACTAAACCAGGTCCAAACCAGGTCTAAACCAGGTCTAAACCAGGACTGAACTAAGACTAAACCAGGTCTAAACCAGGACCAAACCAGGACTAAACCAGGTCTAAACCAGGTCTAAACCAGTACTAGGTCAAAACCAGGACTAAACCAGGTCTAAACCAGGTCTAAACCAGGTCTAAACCAGTACTAGGTCTAAACCAGGACTAAACCAGGTCTAAACCAGGTCTAAACCAGGTCTAAACCAGGACTAAACTAAGACTAAACCAGGTCTAAACCAGGACTAAACCAGGACTAAACCAGGTCTAAACCAGGTCTAAACCAATACTAGGTCTAAACCAGGACTAAACCAGAACTAAACCTGGACTAAACCAGGACTAAACCAGGACTAAACCAGGACTAAACCAGGACTAAACCAGGTCTAAACCAGGACCAAACTAAGACTAAACCAGGACTAAACCAGGAATAAACCAGGACTAAACCAGGACTAAACCAGGACTAAACCAGGTCTAAACCAGGACTAACCCAGGTCTAAACCAGGACTAAACCAGGGCTAAACTAGGTCTAAACCAGGACTAAACCAGGACTAAACGAGGACTAAACCAGGATTAAACCAGGACTAAACCAGGACTAAACCAGGTCTAAACCAGGTCTAAACCAGGTCTAAACCAGGACTAAACCAGGACAAAACCAGGACTAAACCAGGACTAAACCAGGTCTAAACCAGGACTAAACCAGGTCTAAACCAGGTCTAAACCAGGACTAAACCAGGTCTAAACCAGGTATAAACCAGGACTAAACCAGGGCTAAACCAGGTCTAAACCAGGTCTAAACCAGGTCTAAACCAGGACTAAACCAGGTCTAAACCAGGTCTAAACCATGTCTAAACCAGGACTAAACCAGGACTAAACCAGGTCTAAACCAGGGCTAAACCAGGTCTAAACCAGGTCTAAACCAGGTCTAAACCAGGACTAAACCAGGTCTAAACCAGGTCCAAACCAGGACTAAACCTTGACTAAACCAGGACTAAACCAGGACTAAACCAGGTCTAAACCAGGTCTAAACCAGGACTAAACCAGGCCTAAACCAGGCCTAAACCAGGACTAAACCAGGACTAAACCAGGACTAAACCAGGACTAAACCAGGTCTAAACCAGGACTAAACCTGGACTAAACCAGGACTAAACCAGAACTAAACCTGGACTAAACCAGGACTAAACCAGGACTAAACCAGGTCTAAACTAGGACTAAATCAGAATTAAACCTGGACTAAACCAGGTCTAAACCAGGTCTAAACCAGGACTAAACCAGGCCTAAAAAAGGACTAAACCAGGACTGAACCAGGCTTAAACCTGGACTAAACCAGGACTAAACTAAGACTAGACCAGGACTAAACCAGGACTAAACTAAGACTAGACCAGGACTAAACCAGGACTAAACCAGGTCTAAACAAGGACTAAACCAGAACTAAACCTGGACTAAACCAGGACTAAACCAGGACTAAACCAGGACTAAACTAGGTCTAAACCAGGACTAAACCAGGACTAAACCAGGACTAAACCTGGTCTAAACCAGGACTAAACCAGGACTAAACTAAGACTAAACCAGGACTAAACCAGGACTAAACTAAGACTAAACCTGGTCCAAACCAGGACTAAACCAGGACTAAACCTGGTCTAAACCAGGACTAAACCAGGACTAAACTAAGACTAAACCTGGTCTAAACCAGGACTAAACCAGGACTAAACCAGGACTAAACTAAGACTAAACCTGGACTAAATCAGAATTAAACCTGGACTAAACCAGGACTAAACTAAGACTAAACCTGGACTAAATCAGAATTAAACCTGGACTAAACCAGGACCAAACCAGGACTAAACCAGGTCTAAACCAGGTCTAAACCAGGACTAAACCAGGACTAAACCAGGACTAAACTAAGACTAAACCAGGACTAAACCAGGACTAAACTAAGACAAAACCAGATCCAAACCAGGACTAAACCAGGTCTAAACCAGGACTAAACCAGGTCCAAACCAGGTCTAAACCAGGTATAAACCAGGACTAAACCAGGTCTAAACCAGGTCTAAACCAGGTCTAAACCAGGACTAAACCAGGTCTAAACCAGGTCCAAACCAGGTCTAAACCAGGACTAAACCAGGTCTAAACCAGGACTAAACCAGAACTAAACCTGGACTAAACCAGGACTAAACCAGGACTAAACCAGGTCTAAACCAGGTCTAAACCAGGTCTAAACCAGGACTAAACCAGGTCTAAACCAGGACTAAACAGGTCCAAACCAGGTCTAAACCAGAACTAAACCAGGACTAAACCAGGACTAAACCAGGATTAAACCAGGACTAAACCAGGACAAAACCAGGAATAAACCAGGACAAAACCAGGTCCAAACCAGGTCTAAACCAGGACTAAACCAGGACAAAACCAGGAATAAACCAGGACAAAACCAGGTCTAAACCAGGACTGAACCAGGACTAAACCAGGTCTGAACCTGGACTAAACCAGGTCTAAACCAGGTCTAAACCAGGTCTAAACCAGGACTAAACCAGGACTAAGCCAGGTCTAAACCAGGTCTAAACCTGGACTAAACCAGGACTAAACCAGGACTAAACCAGGTCTAAACCAGGTCTAAACCAGGTCTAAACCAGGACTAAACCAGGACTAAACCAGGACTAAACCAGGCCTAAACCAGGACTAGACCAGGACTAAACCAGGACTAAACCAGGACTAAACCAGGTCTAAACCAGGTCTAAACCAGGACTAAACCAGAACTAAACCTGGACTAAACCAGGACTAAACCAGGACTAAACCAGGACTAAACCAGGACTAAACCAGGTCTAAACCAGGTCTAAACCAGGACTAAACCAGGTTAAACCAGGTCTAAACCAGGTCTAAACAAGGACTAAACCAGGACTAAACCAGGTCTAAACCAGGACTAAACCAGGACTAAACCAGGACTAAACCAGGTCTAAACCAGGTATAAACAAGGACTAAACCAGGTCTAAACCAGGTCTAAACCAGGTCTAAACCAGGACTAAACCAGGGCTTAACCAGGTTCCAAACCAGGTCTAAACCAGGTCTAAACCAGGACTAAACCAGGGCTTAACCAGGTCTAAACCAGGTCTAAACCAGGTCTAAACCAGGACCAAACCTGGACTAAACCAGGACTAAACCAGGACTAAACCAGGTCTAAACCAGGTCTAAACCTGGACTAAACCAGGACTAAACCAGGACTAAACCAGGTCTAAACCAGGTCTAAACCAGGACTAAATCAGGCCTAAACCAGGACTAAACCAGGACTAAACCAGGACAAAACCAGGTCTAAACCAGGTCTAAACCAGGACTAAACCAGAACTAAACCTGGACTAAACCAGGACTAAACCAGGACTAAACCAGGACTAAACCGGGTCCAAACCGGGACTAAACCAGGTCTAAACCAGGACTAAACCAGGACTAAACCAGGACTAAACCAGGTCTAAACCAGGTCTAAACCAGGTCTAAACCAGGTCTAAACCAGGACTAAACCAGGACAAAACCAGGACTAAACCAGGTCTAAACCAGGTCTAAACCAGGTCTAAACCAGGACTAAACCAGGACAAAACCAGGATTAAACCAGGACTAAACCAGGACAAAACCAGGAATAAACCAGGACAAAACCAGGTCCAAACCAGGTCTGAACCTGGACTAAACCAGGTCTAAACCAGGTCTAAACCAGGTCTAAACCAGGACTAAACCAGGACTAAACCAGGTCCAAACCAGGTCTAAACCTGGACTAAACCAGGACTAAACCAGGACTAAACCAGGTCTAAACCAGGTCTAAACCAGGACTAAACCAGGACTAAACCAGGCCTAAACCAGGACTAGACCAGGACTAAACCAGGACTAAACCAGGACTAAACCAGGTCTAAACCAGGTCTAAACCAGGACTAAACCAGAACTACAAATGATTTGTTATTAGCCGCTGACGATGGACTGGTCTCAGTCCTGGTTCTGTTGGACCTCAGCGCAGCGTTTGACACCATCGACCACAACATTCTACTGCAGAGGTTAGAATGTGATGTAGGTGTTGGAGGAACAGCCCTCAGCTGGTTTAAATCCTATCTATCTGATAGGTTCCAATTTGTTAATGTAAACCAGAGCTCCTCACCAAGCTCTAAAGTAATTTACGGTGTGCCACAGGGTTCGGTACTCGGTCCAATTCTGTTTACTCTTTATATGCTACCATTAGGCAACATTATCAGGTCACATGACATTAACTTCCACTGCTATGCAGACGACACTCAGCTGTATTTATCAATGAAACCTGATCAGAGCGATCAAGTAGACAGACTTAGTACTTGTGTGAAGGAGATAAAAACCTGGATGACACTAAACTACCTGCTTCTTAACCCTGAAAAAACCGAGGTCATTGTGCTTGGCCCTAAGCATCTACGAGACGCTCTATCTGAGCAGATAGTCACACTGGACAATGTCAGTGTAGCCTCCAGTTCTACTGTAAGAAACCTTGGAGTCTTATTTGACCAAAAGCTCTCATTTAAAGCGCATATAAATCAAGCTTGTAAAACAGCCTATTTCCATTTGCGCAACATCGCCAAAATCAGAAGAATCCTGCCTAAAAGTGATGCCGAAAAACTTATCCATGCATTTGTAACGACTAGATTAGACTACTGTAACTCCCTGCTTGCAGCGTGTCCTAAAAGCTCCATAAAAAGCTTTCAACTGGTTCAAAATGCAGCAGCAAGATTACTAACAGGAACAAAAAGAAGAGAGCACATTACGCCGGTGCTGAAGTCTCTTCACTGGCTCCCCGTCGAGTCTAGAATCAAATTCAAAATTCTACTCTTGACCTACAAAGCCATAAATGACATGGCCCCATCCTACCTCAAAGATGCTATAGAACCATATCATCCAATCAGAGCTCTTCGCTCTCAGAATGCCGGCCTTCTGGTGGTCCCAAGAGTCTCTAAAAGTACTGTAGGAGGTAGAGCGTTTAGCTACCAAGCTCCTGTGTTATGGAATCAGCTCCCGACCCATGTTAAATATGCTGACACAGTCTCTTCATTTAAGTCCAGGCTTAAAACGTTCCTCTTCGAAATCGCTTATGGTCAGACTAGTTAGGAACAGAAACATAAACCCACAGCTTTAGCTCCGCTGCCCTAGGAGTAACTGTGCTGGGGGAAGTATGACAGCTTGAGCTCTATCCTCTTCTTCTTCTGACTACTTATGCTATCAAACAATATTTATTTTTTGATTCCACTTGCAAACTGTTCACCGCCTTCTTTTCTTTCTCTCACTCCTGAGGACCTGTGGACCCAGATGCCCCTCCCCTGGTGAAGTGGTCCCTGCCCTGTGTGGACGGTCCCTCATCTGCCTGAAGAGTGGCTCCAGTTCGCCTCAGTCGGTCCCTCATCTGCCTGAAGAGTGGGTCCAGTTCGCCTCAGTCGGTCCCTCATCTGCCTGAAGAGTGGGTCCAGCTCCAGTCTCCTTGTGTCCGTCTGTCCGTCTGTGAGAGTCAGATCTCTCCTTCACTGGAACTCCTCCAGGTTTCTACGCTTTTTTCCCAAAGAGGTTTTTTTTGTAGTTTTTCCTGGCCGAGAAGGAGAGTCTAAGGACAGAGGACCCTGGGACATCGTCCCTCGCCACCACAGACATTGTTGATTCATTTCTCCCTGTGGCCCTCAGAGGCAACTGTTGTTGTGATTTTGGGCCTTACAAAAATAAATTGATTTGATGATTTGATTTGAACTAAACCTGGACTAAACCAGGACTAAACCAGGACTAAACCAGGACTAAACCAGGACTAAACCAGGACTAAACCAGGTCTAAACCAGGTATAAACCAGGACTAAACCAGGTCTAAACCAGGACTAAACCAGGACTAAACCAGGTCTAAACCAGGTATAAACCAGGACTAAACCAGGTCTAAACCAGGTCTAAACCAGGGCTTAACCAGGTTCCAAACCAGGTCTAAACCAGGTTCCAAACCAGGTCTAAACCAGGGCTTAACCAGGTTCCAAGCCAGGTCTAAACCAGGTCTAAACCAGGACTAAACCAGGTCTAAACCAGGTATAAACCAGGACTAAACCAGGGCTAAACCAGGTCTAAACCAGGTCTAAACCAGGTCTAAACCAGGTCTAAACCAGGACTAAACCAGGACTAAACCAGGTCTAAACCAGGACCAAACCTGGACTAAACCAGGACTAAACCAGGACTAAACCAGGTCTAAACCGGGACTAAACCAGGTCTAAACCAGGACTAAACCAGGACTAAACCAGGACTAAACCAGGACTAAACTAAGACTAAACCAGGACTAAACCAGGTCTAAACCAGGACTAAACCAGAACTAAACCAGGACTAAACCAGAACTGAACCAGGACTAAACCAGGACTAAACCAGGTCTAAACCAGGACTAAACCAGAACTGAACCAGGACTAAACCAGGACTAAACCAGGACTAAACCAGGACTAAACTAAGACTAAACCAGGACTAAACCAGGTCTAAACCAGGACTAAACCAGAACTAAACCAGGACTAAACCAGGACTAAACCAGGACTAAACCAGGACTAAACCAGAACTAAACCTGGACTAAACCAGGACTAAACCAGGACTAAACCAGGACTAAACCTCGACTAAACCAGAACTAAACTAAGACTAAACCAGGTCTAAACCAGGACTAAACCAGGACTAAACCAGGTCTAAACCAGGACTAAACCAGAACT
This sequence comes from Eucyclogobius newberryi, assembly GCF_026437365.1. Lineage (NCBI taxonomy): Eukaryota > Metazoa > Chordata > Actinopteri > Gobiiformes > Gobiidae > Eucyclogobius > Eucyclogobius newberryi. Next base: position 956,250 of record NW_027315746.1, on the reverse strand, counting down.
AAACCTGGACTAAACCAGGACTAAACCAGGACTAAACCAGGACTAAACCAGGACTAAACCAGGTCTAAACCAGGACTAAACCAGGACTAAACCAGGTCTAAACCAGCACCAAACCTGGACTAAACCAGGACTAAACCAGGAATAAACCAGGTCTAAACCAGGTCTAAACCAGGACTAAACCAGGACTAAACCAGGTCTAAACCAGGACTAAACCAGGACTAACCCAGGACTAAACCAGGACTAAACCTGGACTAAACCAGGACTAAACCAGGACTAAACCAGGACTAAACCAGGTCTAAACCAGGACTAAACCAGGTCTAAACCAGGACTAAATCAGAATTAAACCGGGACTAAACCAGGTCTAAACCAGGACTAAACCAGGCCTAAAAAAGGACTAAACCAGGACTAAACCAGGCCTAAACCTGGACTAAACCAGGTCTAAACCAGGACTAAACCAGGTCTAAACCAGGACTAAACCAGGTCTAAACCTGGACTAAACCAGGTCTAAACCAGGACTAAACCAGGACTAAACTAAGACTAAACCAGGACTAAACCAGGTCTAAACCAGGACTAAACCAGAACTGAACCTGGACTAAACCAGGACTAAACCAGGACTAAACTAAGACTAAACCAGGACTAAACCAGGTCTAAACCAGGTCTAAACCAGGTCTAAACCAGTACTAGGTCCAAACCAGGACTAAACCAGGTCTAAACTAGGTCTAAACCAGGTCTAAACCAGGATTAAACCAGGACTAAACTAAGACTAAACCAGGTCTAAACCAGGACTAAACCAGGACTAAACCAGGTCTAAACCAGGTCTAAACCAGGTCTAAACCAGTACTAGGTCTAAACCAGGTCTAAACCAGGTCTAAACCAGGACAAAACTAAGACTAAACCAGGTCTAAACCAGGACTAAACCAGGACTAAACCAGGTCCAAACCAGGTCTAAACCAGGTCTAAACCAGGTCTAAACCAGAACTAAACCAGGACTAAACCAGGACTAAACCAGGTCTAAACCAGGTCTAAACCAGTACTAGGTCAAAACCAGGACTAAACCAGAACTAAACCTGGACTAAACCAGGACTAAACCAGGACTAAACCAGGACTAAACCAGGACTAAACCAGGTCTAAACCAGGACTAAACTAAGACTAAACCAGGTCTAAACCAGGTCTAAACCAGGACTAAACCAGGACTAAACCAGGACTAAACCAGGGCTAAACCAGGACTAAACCAGGACTAAACCAGGACTAAACCAGGGCTAAACCATGACTAAACCTGGACTAAACCATGACTAAACCAGGTCTAAACCAGGACTAAACCAGGACTAAACCAGGGCTAAACCAGGTCAAAACCTGGACTAAACCAGGATTAAACCAGGACTAAACCAGGTCTAAACCTGGACTAAACCAGGACTAAACCAGGACTAAACCAGGACTAGACCAGGGCTAAACCAGGTCTAAACCTGGACTAAACCAGGACTAAACCAGGACTAAACCAGGACTAAACCAGGACTAAACCAGGACTAAATTTTGACATTAATTACTTGCACATGTCCCTAATTTGGCACAATTATAAAGTCTTGAGGCTTCAAACCTTTTGCTCTGATTAAAAACGCTGTAACATGTGATTTATGAAGAAAACGATCGTCTGGAGCTGAAACGAGTCTTTAACGAGTTTGAATCCAAAACGCTGCGAGAGCTTAATTTGCATAATCAGATGCTAATGACATGAAATAACATGAAATAAAAAAATGTCTAATGGCACTTTAGGCCAAGGAGGAACCGTGGAGGAGGAGCCGTGGAGGAGGAACCGTGAAGGAGGATCCTTGGAGGAGGAACCGTGGAGGAGGATCCGTTGAGGAGGAACCGTGGAGGAGGAACCCTGCAGGAGGAACCGTGGAGGAGGAACCCTGCAGGAGGAACCCTGCAGGAGGAACCGTGGAGGAGGAACCCTGCAGGAGGATCCGTGGAGGAGGTGTGCGGAGTGAGCGGTCAGATGTGCGGCGTGAGCGGTCAGATGTGCGGCGTGAGCGGTCAGATGTGCGGCGAGCGGTGGACGAGGGTCAGAGATGTCACTGGTCCAGATTTTATGATGTTTTATCGGCCGTGAAAAAGAGATTTTCCTTTATACGTAAATAATAATAAAAATGAATTTAAAGGTTTGAATGTGTTGCTTTGTTTTATCGACACATTTATTTCTAGTCCTGGTTTAGACCTGGTTTAGACCTGGTTTAGACCTGGTTTAGACCTGGTTTGGTCCTGGTTTAGTCCTGGTTTAGACCTGGTTTAAACCTGGTTTAGTCCTGGTTTAGTCCTGGTTTAGACTTGGTTTGGTCCTGGTTTAGTCCTGGTTTAGACCTGGTTTAGACCTGGTTTAGACCTGGTTTAAACCTGGTTTAGACCTGGTTTAGACCTGGTTTAGACCTGGTTTAAACCTGGTTTAGACCTGGTTTAGTCCTGGTTTAGTCCTGGTTTAGTCCTGGTTTAGTCCTGGTTTAGACCTGGTTTAGTCCTGGTTTAGTTTCCGTTCTGCGTCTGAACTTCACGTCGTTGTTTTAATTAATGCAGTTTTTGCAACGTTGACAACAAGAAACGGAACACAAAGTCAGCAGAGCCTGAGGTTTGTGAGAGTCCAGGGAGCACCAGGAAGTGTGGGAGGAAGTGTGGGAGGAAGTGTGGGAGGAAGTGTGGGAGGAAGTGTGGGAGGACGTGTGGGAGGAAGTGTGGGAGGAAGTGTGGGAGGAGGTGTGGGAGGAAGTGTGGGAGGACGTGTGGGAGGAAGTGTGGGAGGAAGTGTGGGAGGAGGTGAGGGAGGAAGTGTGGCAGGAAGTGTGGGAGGACATGTGGGAGGAAGTGTGGGAGGACGTGTGGGAGGACGTGTGGGAGGAAGGGAGGAAGTGTGAGAGGAAGTGTGGGAGGAAGTGTGGGAGGAGGTGTGGGAGGAAGTGTGGGAGGAAGTGTGGGAGGAAGTGTGGGAGGAAGTGTGGGAGGAAGTGTGGGAGGAAGTGTGGGAGGAAGTGTGGGAGGAAGTGTGGGAGGACGTGTGGGAGGAAGTGTGGGAGGAAGTGTGGGAGGAGGTGTGGGAGGAAGTGTGGGAGGACGTGTGGGAGGAAGTGTGGGAGGAAGTGTGGGAGGAGGTGAGGGAGGAAGTGTGGCAGGAAGTGTGGGAGGACATGTGGGAGGAAGTGTGGGAGGACGTGTGGGAGGACGTGTGGGAGGAAGGGAGGAAGTGTGAGAGGAAGTGTGGGAGGAAGTGTGGGAGGAGGTGTGGGAGGAAGTGTGGGAGGAGGTGTGGGAGGAAGTGTGGGAGGAAGTGTGGGAGGAAGTGTGGGAGGACGTGTGGAAGGACGTGTGGGAGGATTGGAGGAAGTGTGGGAGGAAGTGTGGGAGGAAGTGTGGGAGGAGGTGTGGGAGGAAGTGTGGGAGGAAGTGTGGGAGGAGGTGTGGGAGGAGGTGTGGGAGGAAGTGTGGGAGGAAGTGTGGGAGGAAGTGTGGGAGGAGGTGTGGGAGGAAGTGTGGGAGGAGGTGTGGGAGGAAGTGTGGGAGGAAGTGTGGGAGGAAGTGTGGGAGGAAGTGTAGGAGGATGTGTGGAAGGAAGTGTGGAAGGAAAGGAGGAAGTGTGGGAGGAGGTGTGGGAGGAAGTGTGGGAGGAGGTGTGGGAGGAGGTGTGGGAGGAAGTGTGGGAGGAAGTGTGGGAGGAAGTGTGGGAGGAAGTGTGGGAGGAGGTGTGGGAGGAAGTGTGGGAGGAAGGGAGGAATTGTGGGAGGAGGTGTTGGAGGAAGTGTGGGAGGAAGTGTGGGAGGATGTGTGGAAGGAAGTGTGGGATGACGTGTGGGAGGACGTGTGGGAGGAAGGGAGGAAGTGTGGGAGGAAGTGTGGGAGGAAGTGTGGGAGGAAGTGTGGGAGGAGGTGTGGGAGGAAGTGTAGGAGGAAGTGTGGGAGGAAGTGTGGGAGGAAGTGTGGGAGGAAGTGTGGGAGGAAGTGTGGGAGGAGGTGTGGGAGGAGGTGCGGGAGGAAGTGTGGGAGGAAGAGAGGGAGGAAGTGTGGGAGGAGGTGTGGGAGGACGTGTGGGAGGAAGTGTGGGAGGATGTGTGGGAGGACGTGTGGGAGGAAGGGAGGAAGTGTGGAAGGAAGTGTGGGAGGAAGTGTGGGAGGAAGTGTGGGAGGAGGTGTGTGAGGAAGTGTGGGAGGAAGTGTGGGAGGAAGTGTGGGAGGACGTGTGGGAGGAAATGTGGGAGGACGTGTGGGAGGACGTGTGGGAGGAAGTGTGGGAGGATGTGTCGGAGGAAGTGTGGGAGGAAGTGTGGGAGGAGGTCTGGGAGGAAGTGTGGGAGGAAGTGTGGGAGGAAGTGTGGGAGGAAGTGTGGGAGGAGGTGTGGGAGGAAGTGTGGGAGTAAGTGTGGGAGTAAGTGTGGGAGGAAGTGTGGGAGGACGTGTGGAAGGACGTGTGGGAGGAAGTGTGGGAGGAAGTGTGGGAGGAGGTGTGGGAGGAAGTGTGGGAGGATGTGTGGGAGGACGTGTGGGAGGACGTGTGGGAGGAAGTGTGGGAGGATGTGTGGGAGGACGTGTGGGAGGAAGGGAGGAAGTGTGGAAGGAAGTGTGGGAGGAAGTGTGGGAGGAAGTGTGGGAGGAGGTGTGGGAGGAAGTGTGGGAGGAAGTGTGGGAGGAAGTGTGGGAGGACGTGTGGGAGGAAGTGTGGGAGGAAGTGTGGGAGGAGGTGTGGGAGGAAGTGTGGGAGGACGTGTGGGAGGAAGTGTGGGAGGAAGTGTGGGAGGAGGTGTGGGAGGAAGTGTGGGAGGAAGTGTGGGAGGACGTGTGGGAGGACGTGTGGGAGGACGTGTGGGAGGACGTGTGGGAGGAAGGGAGGAAGTGTGAGAGGAACTGTGGGAGGAAGTGTGGGAGGAGGTGTGGGAGGAAGTGTGGGAGGAAGTGTGGGAGGAAGTGTGGGAGGAAGTGTGGGAGGACGTGTGGGAGGAAGTGTGGGAGGAAGTGTGGGAGGAGGTGTGGGAGGAGGTGTGGGAGGAAGTGTGGGAGGAAGTGTGGGAGGACGTGTGGGAGGAAGTGTGGGAGGACGTGTGGGAGGACAAGTGGGAGGAAGGGAGGAAGTGTGAGGAAGTGTGGGAGGAAGTGTGGGAGGAGGTTTGGGAGGAAGTGTGGGAGGACGTGTGGGAGGAAGGGAGGACGTGTGGGAGGACGTGTGGGAGGAAGTGTGGGAGGAAGGGAGGATGTGTGGGAGGAAGTGTGGGAGGAAGTGTGGGAGGAAGTGTGGGAGGAGGTGTGGGAGGAAGTGTGGGAGGACGTGTGGGAGGAAGTGTGGGAGGAAGTGTGGGAGGAGGTGTGGGAGGAAGTGTGGGAGGAAGTGTGGGAGGACGTGTGGGAGGAAGTGTGGGAGGACGTGTGGGAGGACGTGTGGGAGGAATGGAGGAAGTGTGAGAGGAAGTGTGGGAGGAAGTGTGGGAGGAGGTGTAGGAGGAAGTTTGGGAGGAAGTGTGGGAGGACGTGTGGGAGGACGTGTGGGAGGAATGGAGGAAGTGTGAGAGGAAGTGTGGGAGGAAGTGTGGGAGGAGGTGTGGGAGGAAGTTTGGGAGGAAGTGTGGGAGGAAGTGTGGGAGGAGGTGTGGGAGGACGTGTGGGAGGACGTGTGGGAGGAAGTGTGGGAGGACGTGTGGGAGGATGTGTGGGAGGAAGGGAGGAAGTGTGGAAGGAAGTGAGGGAGGAAGTGTGGGAGGAAGGGAGGACGTGTGGGAGGAAGTGTGGGAGGAAGTGTGGGAGGAAGTGCGGGAGGAGGTGTGGGAGGAAGTGTGGGAGGAAGTGTGGGAGGAAGTGTGGGAGGAAGTGTGGGAGGAAGTGTGGGAGGAGGTGTGGGAGGAAGTGTGGGAGGAGGTGTGGGAGGAAGTGTGGGAGGAGGTGTGGGAGGAGGTGTGGGAGGAAGTGTGGGAGGAAGTGTGGGAGGAAGTGTGGGAGGAGGTGTGGGAGGACGTGTGGGAGGAAGGGAGGAAGTGTGGAAGGAAGTGTGGGAGGAAGTGTGGGAGGAAGTGTGGGAGGAGGTGTGGGAGGAAGTGTGGGAGGAAGTGTGGGAGGAAGTGTGGGAGGACGTGTGGGAGGAAGTGTGGGAGGAAGTGTGGGAGGAGGTGTGGGAGGAAGTGTGGGAGGACGTGTGGGAGGAAGTGTGGGAGGAAGTGTGGGAGGAGGTGTGGGAGGAAGTGTGGGAGGAAGTGTGGGAGGACGTGTGGGAGGACGTGTGGGAGGACGTGTGGGAGGACGTGTGGGAGGAAGGGAGGAAGTGTGAGAGGAAGTGTGGGAGGAAGTGTGGGAGGAGGTGTGGGAGGAAGTGTGGGAGGAAGTGTGGGAGGAAGTGTGGGAGGAAGTGTGGGAGGACGTGTGGGAGGAAGTGTGGGAGGAAGTGTGGGAGGAGGTGTGGGAGGAGGTGTGGGAGGAAGTGTGGGAGGAAGTGTGGGAGGACGTGTGGGAGGAAGTGTGGGAGGACGTGTGGGAGGACAAGTGGGAGGAAGGGAGGAAGTGTGAGGAAGTGTGGGAGGAAGTGTGGGAGGAGGTTTGGGAGGAAGTGTGGGAGGACGTGTGGGAGGAAGGGAGGACGTGTGGGAGGACGTGTGGGAGGAAGTGTGGGAGGAAGGGAGGATGTGTGGGAGGAAGTGTGGGAAGAAGTGTGGGAGGAAGTGTGGGAGGAGGTGTGGGAGGAAGTGTGGGAGGACGTGTGGGAGGAAGTGTGGGAGGAAGTGTGGGAGGAGGTGTGGGAGGAAGTGTGGGAGGAAGTGTGGGAGGACGTGTGGGAGGAAGTGTGGGAGGACGTGTGGGAGGACGTGTGGGAGGAATGGAGGAAGTGTGAGAGGAAGTGTGGGAGGAAGTGTGGGAGGAGGTGTAGGAGGAAGTTTGGGAGGAAGTGTGGGAGGACGTGTGGGAGGACGTGTGGGAGGAATGGAGGAAGTGTGAGAGGAAGTGTGGGAGGAAGTGTGGGAGGAGGTGTGGGAGGAAGTTTGGGAGGAAGTGTGGGAGGAAGTGTGGGAGGAGGTGTGGGAGGACGTGTGGGAGGACGTGTGGGAGGAAGTGTGGGAGGACGTGTGGGAGGATGTGTGGGAGGAAGGGAGGAAGTGTGGAAGGAAGTGAGGGAGGAAGTGTGGGAGGAAGGGAGGACGTGTGGGAGGAAGTGTGGGAGGAAGTGTGGGAGGAAGTGCGGGAGGAGGTGTGGGAGGAAGTGTGGGAGGAAGTGTGGGAGGAAGTGTGGGAGGAAGTGTGGGAGGAAGTGTGGGAGGAGGTGTGGGAGGAAGTGTGGGAGGAGGTGTGGGAGGAAGTGTGGGAGGAGGTGTGGGAGGAGGTGTGGGAGGAAGTGTGGGAGGAAGTGTGGGAGGAAGTGTGGGAGGAGGTGTGGGAGGAAGTGTGGGAGGAAGTGTGGGAGGAGGTGTGGAGGAAGTGTGGGAGGAAGTGTAGGAGGAAGTGTGGGAGGAAGTGTGAGAGGAAGTGTGGGAGGAAGTGTGGGAGGAGGTGTGGGAGGAAGTGTGGGAAGAAGTGTGGGAGGAAGTGTGGGAGGAAGTGTGGGAGGACGTGTGGGAGGAAGTGTGGGAGGAAGTGTGGGAGGAGGTGTGGGAGGAGGTGTGGGAGGAAGTGTGGGAGGAAGTGTGGGAGGACGTGTGGGAGGAAGTGTGGGAGGACGTGTGGGAGGACAAGTGGGAGGAAGGGAGGAAGTGTGAGGAAGTGTGGGAGGAAGTGTGGGAGGAGGTTTGGGAGGAAGTGTGGGAGGACGTGTGGGAGGAAGGGAGGACGTGTGGGAGGACGTGTGGGAGGAAGTGTGGGAGGAAGGGAGGATGTGTGGGAGGAAGTGTGGGAGGAAGTGTGGGAGGAAGTGTGGGAGGAGGTGTGGGAGGAAGTGTGGGAGGACGTGTGGGAGGAAGTGTGGGAGGAAGTGTGGGAGGAGGTGTGGGAGGAAGTGTGGGAGGAAGTGTGGGAGGACGTGTGGGAGGAAGTGTGGGAGGACGTGTGGGAGGACGTGTGGGAGGAATGGAGGAAGTGTGAGAGGAAGTGTGGGAGGAAGTGTGGGAGGAGGTGTAGGAGGAAGTTTGGGAGGAAGTGTGGGAGGACGTGTGGGAGGACGTGTGGGAGGAATGGAGGAAGTGTGAGAGGAAGTGTGGGAGGAAGTGTGGGAGGAGGTGTGGGAGGAAGTTTGGGAGGAAGTGTGGGAGGAAGTGTGGGAGGAGGTGTGGGAGGACGTGTGGGAGGACGTGTGGGAGGAAGTGTGGGAGGACGTGTGGGAGGATGTGTGGGAGGAAGGGAGGAAGTGTGGAAGGAAGTGAGGGAGGAAGTGTGGGAGGAAGGGAGGACGTGTGGGAGGAAGTGTGGGAGGAAGTGTGGGAGGAAGTGCGGGAGGAGGTGTGGGAGGAAGTGTGGGAGGAAGTGTGGGAGGAAGTGTGGGAGGAAGTGTGGGAGGAAGTGTGGGAGGAGGTGTGGGAGGAAGTGTGGGAGGAGGTGTGGGAGGAAGTGTGGGAGGAGGTGTGGGAGGAGGTGTGGGAGGAAGTGTGGGAGGAAGTGTGGGAGGAAGTGTGGGAGGAGGTGTGGGAGGAAGTGTGGGAGGAAGTGTGGGAGGAGGTGTGGAGGAAGTGTGGGAGGAAGTGTAGGAGGAAGTGTGGGAGGAAGTGTGGGAGGAAGTGTGGGAGGAGGTGTGGAAGGAAGTGTGGGAGGACGTGTGGGAGGAAGTGTGGGAGGAAGTGTGGGAGGAGGTGTGGGAGGAAGTGTGGGAAGAAGTGTGGGAGGACGTGTGGGAGGAAGTGTGGGAGGACGTGTGGGAGGACGTGTGGGAGGAAGTGTGAGAGGAAGTGTGGGAGGAAGTGTGGGAGGAGGTGTGGGAGGAAGTGTGGGAGGAAGTGTGGGAGGACGTGTGGGAGGAAGTGTGGGAGGACGTGTGGGAGGAGGTGTGGGAGGACGTGTGGGAGGAAGTGTGGGAGGAGGTGTGGGAGGAAGTGTGGGAGGAAGTGTGGGAGGACGTGTGGGAGGAAGTGTGGGAGGACGTGTGGGAGGACGTGTGGGACGAAGGGAGGAAGTGTGAGAGGAAGTGTGGGAGGAAGTGTGGTAGGAGGTGTTGGAGGAAGTTTGTTAGGAAGTGTGGGAGGAAGTCTGGGAGGAGGTGTGGGAGGACGTGTGGGAGGACGTGTGGGAGGAAGTATGGGAGGACGTGTGGGAGGACGTGTGGGAGGAAGGGAGGAAGTGTGGAGGGAAGTGAGGGAGGAAGTGTGGGAGGAAGGGTGGACGTGTGGGAGGAAGTCTGGGAGGAAGGGAGGAAGTGTGGGAGGAGGTGTGGGAGGAAGTGTGGGAGGAAGTGTGGGAGGAAGTGTGGGAGGAGGTGTGGGAGGAGGTGTGGGAGTAAGTGTGGGAGTAAGTGTGGGAGGAGGTGTGGGAGGAAGTGTGGGAGGAAGTGTGGGAGGAAGTGTGGGAGGAGGTGTGGGAGGAAGTGTGGGAGGGGGTGTGGGAGGAAGTGTGAGAGGAAGTGTGGGAGGATGTGTGGGAGGACGTGTGGGAGGAAGTGTGGGAGGACGTTTGGAAGGACGTGTGGGAGGATTGGAGGAAGTGTGGGAGGAAGTGTGGGAGGAAGTGTGGGAGGAGGTGTGGGAGGAAGTGTGGGAGGAAGTGTGGGAGGAGGTGTGGGAGGAGGTGTGGGAGGAAGTGTGGGAGGAAGTGTGGGAGGAAGTGTGGGAGGAGGTGTGGGAGGAAGTGTGGGAGAAAGTGTGGGAGGAAGTGTGGGAGGAGGTGTGGGAGGAAGTGTGGGAGGAAGTGTGGGAGGAAGTGTGGGAGGAGGTGTGGGAGGAAGTGTGGGAGGAAGTGTGGGAGGATGTGTGGGAGGAAGTGTGGGAGGAAAGGAGGAAGTGTGGGAGGAGGTGTGGGAGGAAGTGTGGGAGGAGGTGTGGGAGGAGGTGTGGGAGGAAGTGTGGGAGGAAGTGTGGGAGGAAGTGTGGGAGGAAGTGTGGGAGGAGGTGTGGGAGGAAGTGTGGGAGGAAGGGAGGAAGTGTGGGAGGAGGTGTGGGAGGAAGTGTGGGAGGAAGTGTGGGAGGATGTGTGGGAGGAAGTGTGGGATGACGTGTGGGAGGACGTGTGGGAGGAAGGGAGGAAGTGTGGGGGGAAGTGTGGGAGGAAGTGTGGGAGGAGGTGTGGGAGGAAGTGTGGGAGGAAGTGTGGGAGGAAGTGTGGGAGGAAGTGTGGGAGGAGGTGTGGGAGGAGGTGCGGGAGAAAGTGTGGGAGGAAGAGTGGGAGGAAGTGTGGGAGGAGGTGTGGGAGGAAGTGTGGGAGGACGTGTGGGAGGAAGTGTGGAAGGACGTGTGGGAGGAGGTGTGGGAGGACGTGTGGGAGGACGTGTGGGAGGAAGTGTGGGAGGATGTGTGGGAGGACGTGTGGGAGGAAGTGTGGGAGGATGTGTGGGAGGACGTGTGGGAGGAAGGGGGGAAGTGTGGAAGGAAGTATGGGAGGAAGTGTGGGAGGAAGTGTGGGAGGAGGTGTGGGAGGAAGTGTGGGAGGAAGTGTGGGAGGAAGAGTGGGAGGACGTGTGGGAGGAAGTGTGGGAGGACGTGTGGGAGGATGTGTGGGAGGAAGTGTGGGAGGATGTGTGGGAGGAAGTGTGGGAGGAAGTGTGGGAGGAGGTCTGGGAGGAAGTGTGGGAGGAAGTGTGGGAGGAAGTGTGGGAGGAAGTGTGGGAGGAGGTGTGGGAGGAAGTGTGGGAGTAAGTGTGGGAGTAAGTGTGGGAGGAAGTGTGGGAGGACGTGTGGAAGGACGTGTGGGAGGAAGTGTGGGAGGAAGTGTGGGAGGAGGTGTGGGAGGAAGTGTGGGAGGAAGTGTGGGAGGAAGTGTGGGAGGACGTGTGGGAGGACGTGTGGGAGGAAGTGTGGGAGGATGTGTGGGAGGACGTGTGGGAGGAAGGGAGGAAGTGTGGAAGGAAGTGTGGGAGGAAGTGTGGGAGGAAGTGTGGGAGGAGGTGTGGGAGGAAGTGTGGGAGGAAGTGTGGGAGGAAGTGTGGGAGGACGTGTGGGAGGAAGTGTGGGAGGATGTGTGGGAGGACGTGTGGGAGGAAGTGTGGGAGGATGTGTGGGAGGAAGTGTGGGAGGAGGTGTGGGAGGAAGTGTGGGAGGAAGTGTGGGAGGAAGTGTGGGAGGACGTGTGGGAGGAAGTGTGGGAGGATGTGTGGGAGGACGTGTGGGAGGAAGGGAGGAAGTGTGGAAGGAAGTGTGGGAGGAAGTGTGGGAGGAAGTGTGGGAGGAGGTGTGGGAGGAAGTGTGGGAGGAAGTGTGGGAGGAAGTGTGGGAGGACGTGTGGGAGGAAGTGTGGGAGGACGTGTGGGAGGACGTGTGGGAGGACGTGTGGGAGGAAGTGTGGGAGGATGTGTGGGAGGAAGTGTGGGAGGAAGTGTGGGAGGAGGTGTGGGAGGAAGTGTGGGAGGAAGTGTGGGAGGAAGTGTGGGAGGAGGTGTGGGAGGAAGTGTGGGAGTAAGTGTGGGAGTAAGTGTGGGAGGAGGTGTGGGAGGAAGTGTGGGAGGAAGTGTGGGAGGAAGTGTGGGAGGAAGTGTGGGAGGAGGTGTGGGAGGAAGTGTGGGAGGAGGTGTGGGAGGAATGTGGGAGGAAGTGTGGGAGGACGTGTGGGAGGACGTGTGGGAGGACGTGTGGGAGGAAGTGTGGGAGGATGTGTGGGAGGACGTGTTGGAGGAAGGGGGGAAGTGTGGGAGGAAGTGTGGGAGGAAGTGTGGGAGGAAGTGCGGGAGGAGGTGTGGGAGGAAGTGTGGGAGGAAGTGTGGGAGGAAGTGTGGGAGGAAGTGTGGGAGGACGTGTGGGAGGAAGTGTGGGAGGACGTGTGGGAGGAAGGGAGGATGTGTGGGAGGAAGTGTGGGAGGACGTGTGGGAGGAAGTGTGGGAGGACGTGTGGGAGGACGTGTGGGAGGATTGGGGGAAGTGTGGGAGGAAGTGTGGGAGGAAGTGTGGGAGGACGTGTGGGAGGACGTGTGGGAGGAAGTGTGGGAGGATGTGTGGGAGGACGTGTGGGAGGAAGGGAGGAAGTGTGGAAGGAAGTGTGGGAGGAAGTGTGGGAGGAGGTGTGGGAGGAAGTGTGGGAGGAAGTGTGGGAGGAAGTGTGGGAGGACGTGTGGGAGGAAGTGTGGGAGGACGTTTGGGAGGAAGTGTGGGAGGACGTTTGGGAGGAAGTGTGGGAGGATGTGTGGGAGGAAGTGTGGGAGGAAGTGTGGGAGGAGGTGTGGGAGGAAGTGTGGGAGGCGGTGTGGGAGGAAGTGTGGGAGGAAGTGTGGGAGGAAGTGTGGGAGGACGTGTGGGAGGACGTGTTGGAGGAAGTGTGGGAGGACGTGTGGGAGGACGTGTGGGAGGAAGTGTGGGAGGATTTGTGGGAGGACGTGTGGGAGGAAGGGAGGAAGTGTGGGAGGAAGTGCGGGAGGAGGTGTGGGAGGAAGTGTGGGAGGAAGTGTGGGAGGAAGTTTGGGAGGAAGTGTGGGAGGACGTGTGGGAGGAAGTGTAGGAGGACGTGTGGGAGGAAGGGAGGAAGTGTGGGAGGAAGTGTGGGAGGAGGTGTGGGAGGAAGTGTGGGAGGAAGTGTGGGAGGAAGTGTGGGAGGAGGTGTGGGAGGAAGTGTGGGAGGAAGTGTGGGAGGAGGTGTGGGAGGAGGTGTGGGAGGAAGTGTGGGAGGAAGTGTGGGAGGAAGTGTGGGAGGAGGTGTGGGAGGAAGTGTGGGAGAAAGTGTGGGAGGAAGTGTGGGAGGAGGTTTGGGAGGAAGTGTGGGAGGAAGTGTGGGAGGAAGTGTGGGAGGAAGTGTGGGAGGATGTGTGGGAGGAAGTGTGGGAGGAAAGGAGGAAGTGTGGGAGGAGGTGTGGGAGGAAGTGTGGGAGGAGGTGTGGGAGGAGGTGTGGGAGGAAGTGTGGGAGGAAGTGTGGGAGGAAGTGTGGGAGGAAGTGTGGGAGGAGGTGTGGGAGGAAGTGTGGGAGGAAGGGAGGAAGTGTGGGAGGAGGTGTGGGATGACGTGTGGGAGGACGTGTGGGAGGAAGGGAGGAAGTGTGGGGGGAAGTGTGGGAGGAAGTGTGGGAGGAGGTGTGGGAGGAAGTGTGGGAGGAAGTGTGGGAGGAAGTGTGGGAGGAAGTGTGGGAGGAGGTGTGGGAGGAGGTGCGGGAGAAAGTGTGGGAGGAAGAGTGGGAGGAAGTGTGGGAGGAGGTGTGGGAGGAAGTGTGGGAGGACGTGTGGGAGGAAGTGTGGAAGGATGTGTGGGAGGAGGTGTGGGAGGACGTGTGGGAGGACGTGTGGGAGGAAGTGTGGGAGGATGTGTGGGAGGACGTGTGGGAGGAAGTGTGGGAGGATGTGTGGGAGGACGTGTGGGAGGAAGGGAGGAAGTGTGGAAGGAAGTATGGGAGGAAGTGTGGGAGGAAGTGTGGGAGGAAGTGTGGGAGGACGTGTGGGAGGAAGTGTGGGAGGATGTGTGGGAGGACGTGTGGGAGGAAGGGAGGAAGTGTGGAAGGAAGTGTGGGAGGAAGTGTGGGAGGAGGTGTGGGAGGAAGTGTGGGAGGAAGTGTGGGAGGAAGTGTGGGAGGACGTGTGGGAGGAAGTGTGGGAGGACGTGTGGGAGGACGTGTGGGAGGAAGTGTGGGAGGATGTGTGGGAGGAAGTGTGGGAGGAAGTGTGGGAGGAGGTGTGGGAGGAAGTGTGGGAGGAAGTGTGGGAGGAAGTGTGGGAGGAAGTGTGGGAGGAGGTGTGGGAGGAAGTGTGGGAGTAAGTGTGGGAGTAAGTGTGGGAGGAGGTGTGGGAGGAAGTGTGGGAGGAAGTGTGGGAGGAAGTGTGGGAGGAAGTGTGGGAGGAGGTGTGGGAGGAAGTGTGGGAGGAGGTGTGGGAGGAATGTGGGAGGAAGTGTGGGAGGACGTGTAGGAGGACGTGTGGGAGGATGTGTGGGAGGAAGTGTGGGAGGATGTGTGGGAGGACGTGTTGGAGGAAGGGGGGAAGTGTGGGAGGAAGTGTGGGAGGAAGTGTGGGAGGAAGTGTGGGAGGACGTGTGGGAGGAAGTGTGGGAGGACGTGTGGGAGGAAGGGAGGATGTGTGGGAGGAAGTGTGGGAGGACGTGTGGGAGGAAGTGTGGGAGGACGTGTGGGAGGACGTGTGGGAGGATTGGAGGAAGTGTGGGAGGAAGTGTGGGAGGAAGTGTGGGAGGAAGTGTGGGAGGACGTGTGGGAGGACGTGTGGGAGGAAGTGTGGGAGGATGTGTGGGAGGACGTGTGGGAGGAAGGGAGGAAGTGTGGAAGGAAGTGTGGGAGGAAGTGTGGGAGGAGGTGTGGGAGGAAGTGTGGGAGGAAGTGTGGGAGGAAGTGTGGGAGGAAGTGTGGGAGGAAGTGTGGGAGGACGTGTGGGAGGAAGTGTGGGAGGAAGTGTGGGAGGACGTGTGGGAGGACGTGTGGGAGGAAGTGTGGGAGGATTTGTGGGAGGACGTGTGGGAGGAAGGGAGGAAGTGTGGGAGGAAGTGCGGGAGGAGGTGTGGGAGGAAGTGTGGGAGGAAGTGTGGGAGGAAGTTTGGGAGGAAGTGTGGGAGGATGTGTGGGAGGAAGTGTAGGAGGACGTGTGGGAGGAAGGGAGGAAGTGTGGGAGGAAGTGTGGGAGGAGGTGTGGGAGGAAGTGTGGGAGGAAGTGTGGGAGGAAGTGTGGGAGGACGTGTGGGAGGACGTGTGGGAGGAAGTGTGGGAGGATGTGTGGGAGGACGTGTAGGAGGAAGAGAGGAAGTGTGGGAGGAAGTGTGGGAGGAAGTGTGGGAGGAAGTGTGGGAGGAGGTGTGGGAGGAAGTGTGGGAGGAATTGTGGGAGGAAGTGTGGGAGGACGTTTGGGAGGAAGTGTGGGAGGACGTGTGGGAGGAAGGGAGGACGTGTGGGAGGAAGTGTGGGAGGAAGGGAGGAAGTGTGGGAGGAGGTGTGGGAGGAAGTTTGGGAGGAAGTGTGGGATGAAGTGTGGGAGGAAGTGTGGGAGGAGGTGTGGGAGGAAGTGTGGGAGTAAGTCTGGGAGTAAGTGTGGGAGGAGGTGTGGGAGGAAGTGTGGGAGGAAGTGTGGGAGGAAGTGTGGGAGGAAGTGTGGGAGGATTGGAGGAAGTGTGGGAGGAAGTGTGGGAGGAAGTGTGGGAGGACGTGTGGGAGGACGTGTGGGAGGAAGGGAGGAAGTGTGGGAAGAAGTGAAGGAGGAAGTGGGTGATTTATGCAAAAATGTACAATGTCGCTGTTGTTGTTTTGTAGATTAGATCAATTAGAGAGCGTTAAGTGTACTTAAAGACAACAAGTTTTGCATTTTTTTGCTTAATGTTTTGCTCTATTCATGTTTTGTGCGACACTTCAACCTGTAGACGTTTACACACCTGTACACACCTGTACACACTTGTACACACCTGTACACACTTGTACACACCTGTACACACCTGTACACACTTGTACACACCTGTACACACTTTTACACACCTGTACACACTTATACACACCTGTACACACTTGTACACACCTGTACACACTTGTACACACCTGTACACACTTGTACACACCTGTACACACTTGTACACACCTGTACACACTTGTACACACTTGTACACACCTGTACACACTTGTACACACCTGTACACACCTGTACACACCTGTACACACTTGTACACACCTGTACACACTTGTACACACCTGTACACACTTTTACACACCTGTACACACTTGTACACACCTGTACACACTTGTACACACCTGTACACACTTTTACACACCTGTACACACTTATACACACCTGTACACACTTGTACACACCTGTACACACTTGTACACACTTGTACACACCTGTACACACTTGTACACACCTGTACACACTTGTACACACTTATACACACCTGTACACACTTGTACACACCTGTACACACTTGTACACACTTATACACACCTGTACACACTTGTACACACCTGTACACACTTGTACACACTTATACACACCTGTACACACTTGTACACACCTGTACACACCTGTACACACTTGTACACACCTGTACACACTTGTACACACCTGTACACACTTGCACACACCTGTACACACTTATACACACCTGTACACACTTGTACACACCTGTACACACTTTTACACACTTGTACACACCTGTACACACTTGTACACACCTGTACACACTTGTACACACTTATACACACCTGTACACACTTGTACACACCTGTACACACTTGTACACACTTATACACACCTGTACACACTTGTACACACCTGTACACACTTGTACACACCTGTACACACTTGTACACACCTGTACACACCTGTACACACTTGTACACACCTGTACACACTTGTACACACTTGTACACACCTGTACACACTTGTACACACTTGTACACACCTGTACACACCTGTACACACTTGTACACACCTGTACACACCTGTACACACTTGTACACACCTGTACACACTTGTACACACTTGTACACACCTGTACACACTTGTACACACTTGTACACACCTGTACACACTTGTACACACTTGTACACACCTGTACACACCTGTACACACCTGTAGACACTTGTACACACCTGTACACACTTGTACACACCTGTACACACTTGTACACACTTGTACACACCTGTACACACCTGTACACACCTGTAGACACTTGTACACACCTGTACACACTTGTACACACATGTACACACTTGTACACACTTGTACACACCTGTACACACCTTTACACACTTGTACACACCTGTACACACTTGTACACACCTGTACACACTTATACACACCTGTACACACTTGTACACACCTGTACACACTTGTACACACCTGTACACACCTGTACACACCTGTACACACCTGTACACACTTGTACACACCTGTACACACTTGTACACACCTGTACACACTTGTACACACTTGTACACACCTGTACACACCTGTGCACACTTGTACACACCTGTACACACTTGTACACACCTGTACACACATGTACACACTTGTACACACCTGTACACACCTGTACACACTTGTACACACTTGTACACACCTGTACACACTTGTACACACCTGTACACACTTGTACACACTTATACACACCTGTACACACTTGTACACACCTGTACACACTTTTACACACTTATACACACCTGTACACACTTGTACACACCTGTACACACTTGTACACACCTCTACACACCTGTACACACCTGTACACACCTGTACACACCTGTACACACCTGTACACACCTGTACACACCTGTACACACCTGTACACACTTGTACACACCTGTACACACTTGTACACACCTGTACACACCTGTACACACTTGTACACACCTGTACACACCTGTACACACCTGTACACACTTGTACACACCTGTACACACTTATACACACCTGTACACACTTGTACACACTTGTACACACCTGTACACACTTGTACACACTTGTACACACCTGTACACACTTGTACACACCTGTACACACTTGTACACACTTATACACACCTGTACACACTTGTACACACCTGTACACACTTGTTCACACTTGTACACACCTGTACACACTTGTACACACCTGTACACACCTGTACACACCTGTACACACTTGTACACACCTGTACACACTTGTACACACTTGTACACACTTGTACACACCTGTACACACTTGTACACACCTGTACACACCTGTACACACCTGTACACACCTGTACACACTTGTACACACTTTTACACACCTGTACACACTTGTACACACTTGTACACACCTCTACACACCTATACACACCTGTACACACCTGTACACACTTGTACACACCTCTACACACCTGTACACACCTGTACACACCTATACACACCTGTACACACTTGTACACACCTGTACACACTTGTACACACCTGTACACACCTGTACACACTTGTACACACTTGTACACACCTGTACACACCTGTACACACCTGTACACACTTGTACACACTTGTACACACCTGTACACACCTGTACACACTTGTACACACCTATACACACCTGTACACACCTGTACACACTTGTACACACCTGTACACACTTGTACACACTTGTACACACCTGTACACACCTGTACACACTTGTACACACCTGTACACACCTGTACACACCTGTACACACTTGTACACACTTGTACACACTTGTACACACCTGTACACACCTGTACACACTTGTACACACCTGTACACACCTGTACACACTTGTACACACTTGTACACACAATGTGCTGCTCAGATCTCAGACGTTCTTATCGTTCATGACTCGTGTCTTTGTTCATGTTGTGACAGAAAAGACTCGTGTCTCTCACAACACGACGACTCGACAACAGCAAAGAAGACGTCTTTATTATTCTACATCATTTGTAATATTTGTTTGATTACACAAATATTACAATAGGGAGAAGGACATATGTATAATACTACATATATCCTCCTCCCTCCTCCTCCCTCCTCCTCCCTCCTCCTCCTCCCACCTCCTCCTTCCTCCTCCCTCCTCCTTCCTCCTCCCTTCTCCCTCCTCCTCCCTCCTCCTCCTCCTTCCTCCTCCTCCCTCTTCCTCCCTGCTCCCTCCTCCTCCTCCCTCCTCCTTTCTCCTTCCTCCTTCTCCTCCTTCCTCCTCCCTCCTCCTCCCTCCTCCCGCTTCCTCCCTTCTCCTCCTTCCTCCTCCCTCCTCCCTCCTCCTCCCGCTTTCTCCCTCCTCCCCCTTCCTCCCTCCTCCCCCTTCCTCCTCCCTCCTCCTCCCTCCTCCCTCCTCCCTCCTCCTCCCTCCTCCCGCTTCATCCCTCTTCCTCCTCCCTCCTCCCGCTTCCTCCCTCCTCCTCCCTCCTCCTCCTACCTCCTCCCGCTTCCTCCCTCCTCCTCCTTCCTCCTCCCTCCTCCTCCCTCCTCCCGCTTCCTCCCTCCTCCTCCCTCCTCCCGCTTCCTCCCTCCTCCTCCTTCCTCCTGCCTCCTCCCTCCTCCTCCATCCTCCTCCCTCCTCCCGCTTCCTCCCTCCTCCTCCTTCCTCCTCCCTCCTCCCGCTTCCTCCCTCCTCTTCCTTCCTCCTCCATCCTCCTCCTTCCTCTTCCCGCTTCCTCCCTCCTCCTCCTTCCTCCTCCCTCCTCCTCCCTCCTCCCGCTTCCTCCCTCCTCCTCCTCCCTCCTCCTTCCTCCTCCCTCCTCCTCCCTCCTCCTCCTTCCTCCTCCTTCCTCCTCCCTCCTCCCTCCTCCCGCTTCCTCCCTCCTCCTCCTCCCTCCTCCTCCCTCCTCCCGCTTCCTCCCTCCTCCTCCCTCATCCTCCCTCCTCCCGCTTCCTCCCTCCTCTTCCTCCCTCCTCCTTCCTCCTCCCTCCTCCTCCCTCCTCCTCCCTCCTCCCACTTCCTCCCTCCTCCTCCTCCCTCCTCCCTCCTCCCGCTTCCTCCCTCCTCCTCCTCCCTCCTCCCTCCTCCCGCTTCCTCCCGCCTCCTCCTCCCTCCTCCTCCCTCCTCCCGCTTCCTCCCTCCTCCTCCCTCCTCCTCCCGCTTCCTCCCTCCTCCTCCTTCCTCCTCCCTCCTCCTCCCTCCTCCTCCCTCCTCCCGCTTCCTCCCTCCTCCTCCTCCCTCCTCCCTCCTCCCGCTTCCTCCCTCCTCCTCCTCCCTCCTCCCTCCTCCCGCTTCCTCCCGCCTCCTCCTCCCTCCTCCTCCCTCCTCCCGCTTCCTCCCTCCTCCTCCTCCCTCCTCCCTCCTCCCGCTTCCTCCCTCCTCCTCCTCCCTCCTCCCTCCTCCCGCTTCCTCCCGCCTCCTCCTCCCTCCTCCCGCTTCCTCCCTCCTCCTCCTTCCTCCTCCCTCTCATCCATCTTCATAAATCATATTCATAATCGTGTGTGGCTCATTTACATGAGACTGAGGCGCAACGTTTCTCACAAACAAAAGACGCTCGTTAAACAGAGAACATCAGACACCAGAAGAGCGCCCCCTGTGGAGGCCCGCTGCTCCTCCGGGTTTATGTGACCGTTGTTCTTCTGCAGGACACAGCGGGACTTTTGAAGGCGCATTAATAGAGTGGACATTAATGAACTAGATCATGTGCAATGGCTGAAGCCACTGCGAGTGTCTGCATTCTTGCGTAAAAGGACCACATGTGTGTAAAAGTACTACATGTGTGTAAAAGTACTACATGTGTGTACTACATGTGTGTAAAAGTACTACATGTGTGTAGTAAAGGCTCGAGCCATGGAATGGAATGTTCATTCCATGGAACGCTGGAGTCTATTGTTCTTCCCCTGGTTTATTATTCGTGTTATTCGTGTTCTTCTTGTTCTTTCTTGTTCTTCGTGTTCTTTGTGTTCTTCGTCTTCTTCGTCTTCTTCGTCTTCTTCGTCTTCTTCTTCGTGTTCTTCGTCTTCTTCGTCTTCTTCATGTTCTTCGTCTTCTTCGTGTTCTTTGTGTTCTTCGTGTTCTTCTTCGTCTTCTTCATGTTCTTCGTGTTCTTCGTGTTCTTCATGTTCTTCGTCTTCTTCGTGTTCTTCGTCTTCTTCTTGATCTTCGTGTTCTTCGTCTTCTTCATGTTCTTCGTCTTCTTCGTCTTCTTCATGTTCTTCGTGTTCTTCGTGTTCTTCGTCTTCTTCTTGATCTTCGTGTTCTTCGTCTTCTTCTTGATCTTCGTGTTCTTCGTGTTCTTCGTGTTCTTCGTGTTCTTCGTCTTCTTCGTCTTCTTCTTGATCTTCGTGTTCTTCGTCTTCTTCATGTTCTTCGTCTTCTTCGTGTTCTTCGTGTTCTTCGTGTTCTTCATGTTCTTCGTCTTCTACGTGTTCTTCGTGTTCTTCGTCTTCTTCGTCTTCTTCATGTTCTTCGTGTTCTTCGTCTTCTTCATGTTCTTCGTGTTCTTCGTGTTCTTCGTGTTCTTCGTCTTCTTCATGTTCTTCGTGTTCTTCGTCTTTTTCATGTTCTTCGTGTTCTTCGTGTTCTTCGTCTTCTTCTTGATCTTCGTGTTCTTCGTGTTCTTCGTGTTCTTCATGTTCTTCGTCTTCTTCGTGTTCTTCGTCTTCTTCGTCTTCTTCATGTTCTTCGTGTTCTTCGTCTTCTTCATGTTCTTCGTGTTCTTCGTCTTCTTCATGTTCTTCGTCTTCTTCATGTTCTTCGTGTTCTTCGTCTTCTTCATGTTCTTCGTCTTCTTCATGTTCTTCGTGTTCTTCGTCTTCTTCATGTTCTTCGTGTTCTTCGTCTTCTTCTTGATCTTCGTGTTCTTCGTCTTCTTCTTGATCTTCGTGTTCTTTGTGTTCTTCATCTTCTTCGTCTTCTTCGTCTTCTTCGTCTTCTTCGTGTTCAGACTCTTTTCTGACCCTGAACATGGATAAAAGTCACACATTGACGCCATCGACTCGTGGATCCACACGGGACAAAAAGTATTTATGATTTCTCTCCAGTCGTTAGTGACGTAATCCATAAATGCATCAATAAAACATCTGCCATAATCTTCCATCACGGATTAGTCAAGTCTTCATTCACATTGAGGAGGAAACGACATGAGATCAGGGTTAAAGCCACTGCGGAACATTTCATCGCTTTAAAAAGGCTTGAAAAGAGAAAAGGCAGTTCAGCAGAAACTTCTGTCCAAATCCTGTCACTATATTTCACTCTTCAGGACGGCAAAAAAACTCGATCCATAAACCTTCATTTACTCGTTTACCGGTTTAATAGAAATTATATTGTAGTGTCAAAAAAGTATATTTGAATATCTCAACATAACACGTTTGTAGCACGTCCTGCAGCGGCGGCGAGCGGAGGACAAACATCATCAAAGTCTCTGGAAACCCTCTGGAGCGTCTCCTGCAGATGGAGAAGCAAATCCTGACACAGCCTCGGATCAGCAAATACAAGACAAACATGTACCAGCCATAACGAGATCAGGAACCCACAAGGGAGGAGTCGAACCCACAACCTGCAGGAGAACCACTCTGCCACAGGAGGAGTCGAACCCACAACCTGCAGGAGAACCACTCTGCCACAGGAGGAGTCGAACCCACAACCTGCAGGAGAACCACTCTGCCACAGGAGGAGTCGAACCCACAACCTGCAGGAGAACCACTCTGCCACTGGAGGAGTCGAACCCACAACCTGCAGGAGAACCACTCTGCCACAGGAGGAGTCGAACCCACAACCTGCAGGAGAACCACTCTGCCACAGGAGGAGTCGAACCCACAACCTGCAGGAGAACCACTCTGCCACAGGAGGAGTCGAACCCACAACCTGCAGGAGAAGCACTCTGCCACAGGAGGAGTCGAACCCACAACCTGCAGGAGAACCACTCTGCCACAGGAGGAGTCGAACCCACAACCTGCAGGAGAAGCACTCTGCCACAGGAGGAGTCGAACCCACAACCTGCAGGAGAACCACTCTGCCACAGGAGGAGTCGAACCCACAACCTGCAGGAGAAGCACTCTGCCACAGGAGGAGTCGAACCCACAACCTGCAGGAGAACCACTCTGCCACAGCCACAGGAGGACCTGGACCTGGACCTGGCTCAGACCTGGACCTGGACCTGGACCTGGCTCAGACCTGGACCTGGACCTGGCTCAGACCTGGCTCTGGACCTGGCTCTGGCTCTGGACCTGGCTCTGGACCTGGCTCTGGCTCTGGACCTGGCTCTGGACCTGGCTCTGGACCTGGCTCTGGCTCTGGACCTGGCTCTGGACCTGGCTCTGGACCTGGCTCTGGACCTGGACCTGGCTCTGGACCCTGGTTGGAGGTTCCTTTGTGTTGGAGGAGTCTCGTTTCCTTCTCTAATCTCCTTCACGCAGACGTCACACTTCCTGTTTCCTGGTTCAGTTCAAGAGGTCCAACTTCAACTCCTTCAATAACAGAAGTAACAGAAGTCAGTATTGCACATGGTATGTCAGTATTGCACATGATTATGTCAGTATTGCACATGGTATAACAGTATTGCACATGGGTATGACAGTATTGCACATGGGTATGACAGTATTGCACATGGTATAACAGTATTGCACATGGGTATGACAGTATTGCACATGGGTATGACAGTATTGCACATGGGTATGACAGTATTGCACATGATTATGTCAGTATTGCACATGGTATAACAGTATTGCACATGGGTATGACAGTATTGCACATGGGTATGACAGTATTGCACATGGTATAACAGTATTGCACATGGGTATGACAGTATTGCACATGGGTATGACAGTATTGCACATGGTATGTCAGTATTGCACATGTTATGACAGTATTGCACATGGGTATGACAGTATTGCACATGGGTATGTCAGTATTGCACATGGTATGACAGTATTGCACATGGGTATGACAGTATTGCACATGGGTATGACAGTATTGCACATGGGTATGACAGTATTGCACATGGTATGACAGTATTGCACATGGGTATGACAGTATTGCACATGGTATGTCAGTATTGCACATGTTATGACAGTATTGCACATGGGTATGTCAGTATTGCACATGGGTATGTCAGTATTGCACATGGGTATGACAGTATTGCACATGGGTATGACAGTATTGCACATGGGTATGACAGTATTGCACATGGTATGACAGTATTGCACATGGGTATGACAGTATTGCACATGGTATGTCAGTATTGCACATGTTATGACAGTATTGCACATGGGTATGACAGTATTGCACATGGGTATGACAGTATTGTACATGGTATGTCAGTATTGCACATGTTATGACAGTATTGCACATGGGTATGACAGTATTGCACATGGGTATGTCAGTATTGCACATGGTATGACAGTATTGCACATGGGTATGACAGTATTGCACATGGGTATGACAGTATTGCACATGGGTATGACAGTATTGCACATGGGTATGACAGTATTGCACATGGTATGACAGTATTGCACATGGGTATGACAGTATTGCACATGGTATGTCAGTATTGCACATGTTATGACAGTATTGCACATGGGTATGTCATTATTGCACATGGGTATGTCAGTATTGCACATGGGTATGACAGTATTGCACATGGGTATGACAGTATTGCACATGGGTATGACAGTATTGCACATGGTATGACAGTATTGCACATGGGTATGACAGTATTGCACATGGTATGTCAGTATTGCACATGTTATGACAGTATTGCACATGGGTATGTCAGTATTGCACATGGGTATGTCAGTATTGCACATGGTATGACAGTATTGCACATGGGTATGACAGTATTGCACATGGGTATGACAGTATTGCACATGGGTATGACAGTATTGCACATGGGTATGACAGTATTGCACATGGGTATGACAGTATTGCACATGGGTATGACAGTATTGCACATGGGTATGACAGTATTGCACATGGTATGACAGTATTGCACATGGGTATGACAGTATTGCACATGGTATGTCAGTATTGCACATGTTATGACAGTATTGCACATGGGTATGTCAGTATTGCACATGGGTATGTCAGTATTGCACATGGGTATGTCAGTATTGCACATGGTATGACAGTATTGCACATGGGTATGACAGTATTGCACATGGGTATGACAGTATTGCACATGGGTATGACAGTATTGCACATGGTATGACAGTATTGCACATGGGTATGACAGTATTGCACATGGGTATGACAGTATTGCACATGGTATGACAGTATCGCACATGGGTATGACAGTATTGCACATGGTATGACAGTATTGCACATGGGTATGACAGTATTGCACATGGGTATGACAGTATTGCACATGGTATGACAGTATTGCACATGGGTATGACAGTATTGCACATGGGTATGACAGTATTGCACATGGGTATGACAGTATTGCACATGGTATGACAGTATTGCACATGGGTATGACAGTATTGCACATGGGTATGACAGTATTGCACATGGTATGACAGTATTGCACATGGTATGACAGTATCGCACATGGTATGACAGTATTGCACATGGTATGACAGTATTGCACATGGTATGACAGTATTGCACATTCAGTGCAGGTCACTAAATATAAACTAAATATATTTCTTCTTCTTCAGGATAAAAACATCCTGAAAGAATCTGCTTCAGCGACGCGTCTGTTTCGCAGCGCAACACGTTCACCTCCTGTGCGCGCGCCTGCGCTCCCCTCCTCCGCGTGCACGTGGACCTGCAGCGCTCCTGCCGCTCCTCCTGCCGCTCCTGCCGCTCCTCCTGCCGCTCCTGCCGCTCCTCCTGTCGCTCCTCCTGCCGCTCCTCCTGCCGCTCCTCCTGCCGCTCCTCCTGCCGCTCCTGCCGCTCCTCCTGCTGCTCCTCCTGCCGCTCCTCCTGCTGCTCCTCCTGCCGCTCCTCCTGCCGCTCCTGCCGCTCCTCCTGTCGCTCCTCCTGCCGCTCCTCCTGCCGCTCCTCCTGCCGCTCCTGCCGCTCCTCCTGTCGCTCCTCCTGTCGCTCCTCCTGCCGCTCCTCTGCCGCTCCTCTGCCGCTCCTCTGCCGCTCCTCTGCCGCTCCTCTGCCGCTCCTCTGCCGCTCCTGTCCGCGCGGCAGAGGAGGAGGGGGCAGGGCGCGTGTCCGCCTCCTCCGCGCGCACACGCCTTCAACTGGTGGTTGTCGGTTCAGTTGGAAGTCGCCGCGGCTCCGGTCACACACCGACACCGCGACACCGCGAGTCTTTTGGATTTTACGCGTTGGATTATTGCTGTTTTCAGGGATATTCGACTCTTGTGGATGTGTTTGTGACGCGCGGGGGATGACGGGACCGTAACTGCCTTTAGAGCTATACGGAGCTGTACGGGGCTGTACGGGGCTGTACGGGGCTGTACGGGGCTGTACGGAGCTGTTCGGGGCTGTTCGGGGCTGTACGGAGCTGTACGGAGCTGTACGAGGCTGTACGGGGCTGTACGGAGCTGTACGGAGCTGTTCGGAGCTGTACGGGGCTGTTCGGGGCTGTACGGGGCTGTACGGGGCTGTACGGAGCTGTACGGGGCTGTTCGGGGCTGTACGGAGCTGTTCGGGGCTGTTCGGGGCTGTACGGAGCTGTTCGGGGCTGTACGGAGCTGTACGGAGCTGTACGGGGCTGTACGGGGCTGTTCGGGGCTGTACGGGGCTGTACGGAGCTGTACGGGGCTGTACGGGGCTTTTCTCCGCTTGTTCCGTTCGACGGCGCCAGGATGAGCCGCGGATTGTCGCTTTTGTTCCTCTTGTGCCAGACGCTGCCGCCGCTGCGAGCGCTCGCGCATCTGGGTGAGTGTTTACCGCTTTACCGGGGCTTTCCCCGGGTCTCTGTCATCCATGTCCCCGCAGTGTGCGCCCTCTCTCCGGCTCCATGTCCCCGCAGTGTGCGCCCTCTCTCCGGGTGCGTGTCCCCGCAGTGTGGGGACCGCGGGGACACACTGGGGGGACACACCAGGGACACACCGGGGGGACACACCAGGGACACACCGGGGGGACACACCAGGGACACACCGGGGGGACACACCAGGGACACACCAGGGACACACCGGGGGGACACACCAGGGACACACCGGGGGGACACACCAGGGACACACCAGGGACACACCGGGGGGACACGTGCGGTCACGTCACAGCGTGAATAGATCCGAGTCTTTTAGAGCAACAAGACAAAACAAATGAAAAGATGAAACATAATCTCATCTTTGAGGAAGAAACACTTTTTCTTCATGTTTGTTTTTGGTTTCACCTCCCGATGTTTCACCTCCCGATGTTTCACCTCCCGATGTTTCACCTCCAGATGTTTCACCTCCCGATGTTTCACCTCCAGATGTTTCACCTCCCGATGTTTCACCTCCCGATGTTTCACCTCCCGATGTTTCACCTCCAGATGTTTCACCTCCCGATGTTTCACCTCCCGATGTTTCACCTCCCGATGTTTCACCTCCCGATGTTTCACCTCCAGATGTTTCACCTCCCGATGTTTCACCTCCAGATGTTTCACCTCCCGATGTTTCACCTCCAGATGTTTCACCTCCCGATGTTTCACCTCCCGATGTTTCACCTCCAGATGTTTCACCTCCAGATGTTTCACCTCCCGATGTTTCACCTCCAGATGTTTCACCTCCCGATGTTTCACCTCCAGATGTTTCACCTCCCGATGTTTCACCTCCAGATGTTTCACCTCCCGATGTTTCACCTCCCGATGTTTCACCTCCAGATGTTTCACCTCCCGATGTTTCACCTCCCGATGTTTCACCTCCAGATGTTTCACCTCCCGATGTTTCACCTCCCGATGTTTCACCTCCAGATGTTTCACCTCCCGATGTTTCACCTCCAGATGTTTCACCTCCAGATGTTTCACCTCCCGATGTTTCACCTCCAGATGTTTCACCTCCCGATGTTTCACCTCCAGATGTTTCACCTCCCGATGTTTCACCTCCCGATGTTTCACCTCCAGATGTTTCACCTCCCGATGTTTCACCTCCCGATGTTTCACCTCCCGATGTTTCACCTCCAGATGTTTCACCTCCCGATGTTTCACCTCCCGATGTTTCACCTCCAGATGTTTCACCTCCCGATGTTTCACCTCCCGATGTTTCACCTCCCGATGTTTCACCTCCAGATGTTTCACCTCCCGATGTTTCACCTCCCGATGTTTCACCTCCAGATGTTTCACCTCCAGATGTTTCACCTCCCGATGTTTCACCTCCCGATGTTTCACCTCCAGATGTTTCACCTCCCGATGTTTCACCTCCCGATGTTTCACCTCCCGATGTTTCACCTCCAGATGTTTCACCTCCCGATGTTTCACCTCCCGATGTTTCACCTCCCGATGTTTCACCTCCAGATGTTTCACCTCCCGATGTTTCACCTCCCGATGTTTCACCTCCCGATGTTTCACATGATGACACTTTCTGCACAAATATGACACTTTAACACATTTTTCCAGCTCAAATGCGATTTTAAGACGATATTTATTGAAGTATTTTTCCATTCTCTGTTTTAAAACCACAAGTTGAGGCTTATTTTCTGCCATAAAGACTTAAAATCTGATTTCATATGTTTTATGTGTTTAAGCTCCAAAGGTCTGAACTCTGAGCAAACAGACATATTCCTGTTTTTGGTGCAGTTCATTCTGAAAAGCTCTAACGATGAATCCAAGAACAATCGAATATGACTCGTTCTTATAATATTTATAATATTCATAATATTTATCATATTTATCATATTTATAATGTTTACACAAATATAAACATTATAAATATTATAAACGAGGCCGTTTGTTTGAATAGTTGCTGTTGAACAAAGTATCTTGAAGTACATTTGTAAACATATTTGCAGTAGTTTGTGGTGTTTGGCTTCTTTATGCTGCGGCGTGTATCCATGGAAACGGGCTCAGGGAGGGCATCTGACGCTTCAGACAAACTCAAACAGTATCCACAGTATTCTCTAAAAGTACTTTTCTTTTGGCTCTGGCTCAGACAAATGCGGCGAGCACATCGAGATCCACGCCGCCGACTACCTGACGTCCCCGGACTACCCGGGCGCGTACCCGCCGTCCCAGCACTGCGTCTGGGTCATCACGGCACCCGAACCCGGCCAGAAGATCCTCATCAACTTCAACCCACACTTCGACTTGGAGGACCGCGACTGCAAGTGAGTGTGAGACTGGTGCCCCCAAACTGAGAATGAGACTGGTGCCCCCAAACTGAGGGTGAGACTGGTGCCCCCAAACTGAGAGTGAGACTGGTGCCCCCAAACTGAGAGTGAGACTGGTGCCCCCAAACTGAGGGTGAGACTGGTGCCCCCAAACTGAGAGTGAGACTGGTGCCCCCAAACTGAGAGTGAGACTGGTGCCCCCAAACTGAGAGTGAGACTGGTGCCCCCAAACTGAGAATGAGACTGGTGCCCCCCAAACTGAGGGTGAGACTGGTGCCCCCAAACTGAGAGTGAGACTGGTGCCCCCAAACTGAGAATGAGACTGTTGCCCCCAAACTGAGAGTGAGACTGGTGCCCCCAAACTGAGAATGAGACTGGTGCCCCCAAACTGAGAATGAGACTGGTGCCCCCAAACTGAGGGTGAGACTGGTGCCCCCAAACTGAGAGTGAGACTGGTGCCCCCAAACTGAGGGTGAGACTGGTGCCCCCAAACTGAGTGTGAGGCTGGTGCCCCCAAACTGAGGGTGAGACTGGTGCCCCCAAACTGAGTGTGAGGCTGGTGCCCCCAAACTGAGGGTGAGACTGGTGCCCCCAAACAGAGCTCTGAAACTGAGGGGCGGGGTTTGGGGCGGAGTCCAGGGTAAAACTGTGCTGTGTTTTGCTTTGACTTTTTTACCATTTGAGTTGCAACGATTAATCGATTTATTTGAGCAAACGACAGATTAAAACAGACAAGAGTTTGTTTCCCGGGAAAGTCTGGATTTAATTTCAGGTGTGAAGACAGAAAAGAGAACTCTAGTTAATCTAACCGAAAGAGGGAGGAAAGAGGGAGGAAGAAGGAAAGAGGGAGGAAGAAGGGAAGAGGGAGAAAAGAGGGAGGAAGTAGGAGGAAGTAGGAGGAAGAAGGAAAGAGGGAGGAAGAGGGAGGAAGGAAAGAGGGAGGAAGAGGGAGGAAAGAGGGAGGGAAGAATAGGGAGGAAAGAGGGAGGAAGAAGGAGGAAGAGGGAGGAAAGAGGGAGGAAAGAGGGAGGAAGAAGGAGGAAGAAGGAGGAAGAAGGAGAAAAGTGGAAGGAAAGAGGAAGGAAGAGGGAGGAAAGAAGGAGGAAGAGGGAGGAATGAGGGAGGAAGAGCGAGGAAAGAGGGAGGGAAGAAGAGGGAGGAAAAAGGAGGTAGAGGGAGGAAATAGGAGGTAGAGGGAGGAAGAAGGAGGAAAGAGGGAGGAAAAAGGGAGGAAGAAGGAAAGAGGGAGGAAGAAGGAAAGAGGGAGGGAGGAAGAGAGAGAAAGAGGGAGGAAAGAAGGAGGAAAGAGGGAGGAAAGAAGGAGGAAGAGGGAGGAAAGAGGGAGGGAAGAAGGAGGTAGAGGGAGGAAGAAGGAGGAAGAGGGAGGAAAGAGGGAGGAAGAAGGAAAGAGGGAGGAAGAAGGAAAGAGGGAGGAAGTAGGAGGAAGAAGGAAATAGAGAGGAAGAAGGAAAGAGGGAGGAAGAGGGAGGAAAGAGGGAGGGAAGAAGAGGGAGGAAGAAGGAGGTAGAGGGAGGAAGAAGGAGGAAGGAGGAAGAGGGAGGAAAGAGGGATGAAAGAGGGAGGAAGAAGGAGGAAGAAGGAAAGAGGGAGGAAGAGGGAGGAAGGAAAGAGGGAAGAAAGAGGGAGGAAGAAGGAGGAAGGAAAGAGGGAGGAAGGAAGAGAGAGAAACAGGGAGGAAAGAGGGAGGAAGAAGGAGGAAGAAGGAGGGAGGAAGAGAGAGAAAGAGGGAGGAAAGAGGGAGGAAGAAGGAGGAAGAAGGAGGGAGGAAGAGGGAGGAAAGAGGGAGGAAAGAGGGAGAAAGTGGGAGAAAGTGGGAGAAAGTGGGAGAAAGTGGGAGGTCAGGGAGGAAGAGACCAGAGAGAGTCCTGCCCAGAGACAGGGGGGAACAGCGCCCTCTGTTGGAGACAGTAGAAAGTAGAAATATTGTGACTGATTCTAGAATCTTCTGTTTTGTGGCGTTTCCAGTCGTCTTTGGTCAAAGGAAACAGGAAACAGGAAACAGGAAACATTGATTTAAAAGCTGCTCCCTGGAGAACGTGGCAGAGTGGTTAGTGCCCCGCAGCGACAGGGTTTCAGGTTCAAGTGTCAGAAAGTCCCAGAATGTGATCGAGACTTAAGTTCTAAACTTTGTCCTCGTATTAGACACAAAACATTTACATTTATTATTTATGTTTTCAAAATTGGCCGAAACGTTTTGATTTTGCATCTTTTATTCTTTTAAAACCAGGTCTAAACCAGGTCTAAACCAGGTCTAAACCAGGAATAAACCAGGAATAAACCAGGACTAAACCAGGACTAAACCAGGACTAAACCAGGACTTTGACACAGTGACATATGTGATGTTAGCTCTTTTGACCCGACAGAGAAGTTCAAAGTCTGTCCATCTGTTTCTTTCCAGAACAAGAGGGTTAGATTTCATACAGGAAGCTTGACTAAAACTGGTCCAAACCAGGACTAAACCAGGTCTAAACCAGGTCTAAACCAGGTCTAAACCAGGACTAAACCAGGACTAAACCAGGTCTAAACCAGGTCTAAACCAGGTCTAAACCAGGTCTAAACCAGGACTAAATCAGGTCTAAACCAGGTCTAAACCAGGACTAAACCAGGACTAAACCAGGACTAAACCAGGACTAAACCAGGTCTAAACCAGGTCTAAACCAGGACTAAACCAGGTCTAAACCAGGTCTAAACCAGGTCTAAACCAGGTCTAAACCAGGTCTAAACCAGGACTAAACCAGGTCTGACGAGGAAGTGAGTCACAAACACACTTCTGTTTGGGGCATTTGTGCTGAAACTCACAGTTTCACAGTTTCAGACGCTGTCGTTTTGGTTCTGAATCCAAATGTTGCAAATGAGGAGGGTTTACAGAGGATGAGACCCAGGTCCTGGTCCTGGTCGTGTCAGACTCACACAAACACGTGAGAAGCTTCAGAGACACGTGTTTGAGACGTTTCAGGCCAAAGAGAATCAGACATTCAAAAACATTTGATTTTGGAGAAGAATTTTACGGTTGAGCCCATGACCAAACTGTGGTTTAGTCCTGGTTTAGTCCTGGTTTAGTCCTGGTTTAGACCTGGTTTAGACCTGGTTTAGACCTGATTTAGTCCTGGTTTAGACCTGGTTTAGACCTGGTTTAGTCCTGGTTTAGACCTGGTTTAGTCCTGGTTTAGTCCTGGTTTAGTCCTGGTTTAGACCTGGTTTAGACCTGGTTTAGTCCTGGTTTAGACCTGGTTTAGTCCTGGTTTAGACCTGGTTTAGACCTGGTTTAGTCCTGGTTTTGAC
This sequence comes from Eucyclogobius newberryi, assembly GCF_026437365.1. Classification (NCBI taxonomy): domain Eukaryota; kingdom Metazoa; phylum Chordata; class Actinopteri; order Gobiiformes; family Gobiidae; genus Eucyclogobius; species Eucyclogobius newberryi. The sequence goes on along the minus strand of NW_027315746.1, from coordinate 924,379 downwards.
CTGGTTTAGTCCTGGTTTAGTCCTGGTTTAGTCCTGGTTTAGACCTGGTTTAGACCTGGTTTAGTCCTGGTTTAGTCCTGGTTTAGACCTGGTTTAGTCCTGGTTTAGTCCTGGTTTAGTCCTGGTTTAGACCTGGTTTGGACCTGGTTTAGTCCTGGTTTAGTCCTGGTTTAGTCCTGGTTTAGACCTGGTTTAGACCTGGTTTAGTCCTGGTTTAGTCCTGGTTTAGTCCTGGTTTAAACCTGGTTTAGTCCTGGTTTAGTCCTGGTTTAGACCTGGTTTAGTCCTGGTTTGGTCCTGGTTTAGTCCTGGTTTAAACCTGGTTTAAACCTGGTTTAGTCCTGGTTTAGTCCTGGTTTAGTCCTGGTTTAGTCCTGGTTTAGACCTGGTTTAGTCCTGGTTTAGTCCTGGTTTAGTCCTGGTTTAGTCCTGGTTTAGACCTGGTTTAGTCCTGGTTTAGTCCTGGTTTAGTCCTGGTTTAGTCCTGGTTTAGTCCTGGTTTAGTCGTGGTTTAGACCTGGTTTAGTCCTGGTTTAGTCCTGGTTTAGTCCTGGTTTAGTCCTGGTTTAGACCTGGTTTAGTCCTGGTTTAGTCCTGGTTTAGTCCTGGTTTAGTCCTGGTTTAAACCTCTCACATGACGTCCACAAACTTTTGTTTTAGGGAAAGAGGAACTGGTTTAATTCTGAAAGAACATTTCAACAACCAAAGACCTGGTCAGGACCGGGTCTGGACCGGGTCCATTTCCTTTACTTCAGTACTTTTATACTTTTACTTCAGTACATTTATACTTTTACTTCAGTATATTTATACTTTTACTTCAGTACATTTACTTCAGTACATTTGTACTTTTACTTCAGTACATTTATACTTTTACTTCAGTATATTTATACTTTTACTTCAGTACATTCGTACTTTTACTTCAGTATATTTATACTTTTACTTCAGTACATTTGTACTTTTACTTCAGTACATTTGTACTTTTATTCAGTATATTTATACTTTTACTTCAGTACATTTACTTCAGTACATTTATACTTTTACTTCAGTACATTTATACTTTTACTAGTACATTTGTACTTTTATTTCAGTATGTTTATACTTTTACTTCAGTATATTTGTACTTTTACTTCAGTACATTTATACTTTTACTTCAGTACATTTATACTTTTACTTCAGTACATTTACTTCAGTGCATTTATATTTTTACTTCAGTACATTTATACTTTTACTTCAGTATATTTATACTTTTACTTCAGTACATTTACTTCAGTACATTTGTACTTTTACTTCAGTACATTTATACTTTTACTTCAGTATATTTATACTTTTACTTCAGTACATTCGTACTTTTACTTCAGTATATTTATACTTTTACTTCAGTACATTTACTTCAGTACATTTATACTTTTACTTCAGTACATTTATATTTTTACTTCAGTATATTTATACTTTTACTTCAGTACATTTGTACTTTTACTTCAGTACATTTGTACTTTTATTCAGTATATTTATACTTTTACTTCAGTACATTTATACTTTTACTTCAGTACATTTACTTCAGTACATTTATACTTTTACTTCAGTACATTTATACTTTTACTAGTACATTTGTACTTTTATTTCAGTATGTTTATACTTTTACTTCAGTATATTTGTACTTTTACTTCAGTACATTTATACTTGTAAATCAGTACATTTACTTCAGTACATTTATACTTTTACTTCAGTACATTTACTTCAGTACATTTATACTTTTACTTCAGTACATTTATACTTTTAATTCAGTATATTTATACTTTTAATTTAGTACATTTATACTTTTTCTTCAATACATTTGTACTTTTTCTTCAGTACATTCATACTTTTACTTCAGTGCATTTATATTTTTACTTCAGTACATTTATACTTTTACTTCAGTATATTTATACTTTTACTTCAGTACATTTACTTCAGTACATTTGTACTTTTACTTCAGTACATTTACTTCAGTACTTTTATACTTTTACTTCAGTACATTTATACTTTTACTTCAGTATATTTATACTTTTACTTCAGTATATTTATACTTTTACTTCAGTACATTTGTACTTTTACTTCAGTACATTTACTTCAGTACATTTATACTTTTACTTCAGTACATTTACTTCAGTACATTTATACTTTTACTTCAGTACATTTATACTTTTTCTTCAGTACATTTGTACTTTTACTTCAGTACATTTGTACTTTTACTTCAGTACATTTACTTCAGTACATTTATACTTTTACTTCAGTATATTCATACTTTTACTTCAGTGCATTTATATTTTTACTTCAGTACATTTATACTTTTACTTCAGTACATTTATACTTTTACTTCAGTATATTTATACTTTTACTTTATCACATTTATATTTTTACTTCAGTACATTTATACTTTTACTTCAGTACATTTATACTTTTACTTCAGTATATTTATACTTTTACTTCAGTACATTTATACTTTTACTTCAGTATATTTATACTTTTACTTCAGTACATTTATACTTTTACTTCAGTACATTTACTTCAGTACATTTATATTTTTACTTCAGTACATTTACTTGAGTACATTTATACTTTTATTTCAGTATATTTATACTTTTACTTCAGTACATTTATACTTTTACTTCAGTACATTTACTTCAGTACATTTGTACTTTTACTTCAGTACATTTATACTTTTACTTCAGTACATTTACTTCAGTACTTTTATATTTTTACTTCAGTACATTTGTACTTTTACTTCAGTACATTTGTACTTTACTTTAGTACATTTGTACTTTTACTTCAGAATATTTATACTTTTACTTCAGTACATTTGTACTTTTATTTCAGTATATTTATACTTTTACTTCAGTATATTTATACTTTTACTTCAGTGCATTTATATTTTTACTTCAGTACATTTACTTCAGTACATTTATACTTTTACTTCAGTACATTTATACTTTTACTTCAGTATATTTATACTTTTACTTCAGTACATTTACTTCAGTACATTTGTACTTTTACTTCAGTACATTTATACTTTTACTTCAGTATATTTATACTTTTACTTCAGTACATTTATACTTTTACTTCAGTATATTTATACTTTTACTTCAGTATATTTATACTTTTACTTCAGTACATTTACTTCAGTACATTTGTACTTTTACTTCAGTACATTTATACTTTTACTTCAGTATATTTATACTTTTACTTCAGTACATTCGTACTTTTACTTCAGTATATTTATACTTTTACTTCAGTACATTTATATTTTTACTTCAGTATATTTATACTTTTACTTCAGTACATTTGTACTTTTACTTCAGTACATTTGTACTTTTATTCAGTATATTTATACTTTTACTTCAGTACATTTATACTTTTACTTCAGTACATTTACTTCAGTACATTTATACTTTTACTTCAGTACATTTATACTTTTACTAGTACATTTGTACTTTTATTTCAGTATGTTTATACTTTTACTTCAGTATATTTGTACTTTTACTTCAGTACATTTATACTTTTACTTCAGTACATTTATACTTTTAATTCAGTACATTTACTTCAGTACATTTATACTTTTACTTCAGTACATTTACTTCAGTGCATTTATATTTTTACTTCAGTACATTTATACTTTTACTTCAGTATATTTATACTTTTACTTCAGTACATTTACTTCAGTACATTTGTACTTTTACTTCAGTACATTTATACTTTTACTTCAGTATATTTATACTTTTACTTCAGTACATTCGTACTTTTACTTCAGTATATTTATACTTTTACTTCAGTACATTTACTTCAGTACATTTATACTTTTACTTCAGTACATTTATATTTTTACTTCAGTATATTTATACTTTTACTTCAGTACATTTGTACTTTTACTTCAGTACATTTGTACTTTTATTCAGTATATTTATACTTTTACTTCAGTACATTTATACTTTTACTTCAGTACATTTACTTCAGTACATTTATACTTTTACTTCAGTACATTTATACTTTTACTTCAGTACATTTACTTCAGTACATTTATACTTTTACTTCAGTACATTTATACTTTTAATTCAGTATATTTATACTTTTAATTTAGTACATTTGTACTTTTTCTTCAATACATTTGTACTTTTTCTTCAGTACATTCATACTTTTACTTCAGTGCATTTATATTTTTACTTCAGTACATTTATACTTTTACTTCAGTATATTTATACTTTTACTTCAGTACATTTACTTCAGTACATTTGTACTTTTACTTCAGTACATTTACTTCAGTACTTTTATACTTTTACTTCAGTACATTTATACTTTTACTTCAGTATATTTATACTTTTACTTCAGTATATTTATACTTTTACTTCAGTACATTTGTACTTTTACTTCAGTACATTTACTTCAGTACATTTATACTTTTACTTCAGTACATTTACTTCAGTACATTTATACTTTTACTTCAGTACATTTATACTTTTTCTTCAGTACATTTGTACTTTTACTTCAGTACATTTGTACTTTTACTTCAGTACATTTACTTCAGTACATTTATACTTTTACTTCAGTATATTCATACTTTTACTTCAGTGCATTTATATTTTTACTTCAGTACATTTATACTTTTACTTCAGTACATTTATACTTTTACTTCAGTATATTTATACTTTTACTTTATCACATTTATATTTTTACTTCAGTACATTTATACTTTTACTTCAGTACATTTATACTTTTACTTCAGTATATTTATACTTTTACTTCAGTACATTTATACTTTTACTTCAGTATATTTATACTTTTACTTCAGTACATTTATACTTTTACTTCAGTACATTTACTTCAGTACATTTATATTTTTACTTCAGTACATTTACTTGAGTACATTTATACTTTTATTTCAGTATATTTATACTTTTACTTCAGTACATTTATACTTTTACTTCAGTACATTTACTTCAGTACATTTGTACTTTTACTTCAGTACATTTATACTTTTACTTCAGTACATTTACTTCAGTACTTTTATATTTTTACTTCAGTACATTTGTACTTTTACTTCAGTACATTTGTACTTTACTTTAGTACATTTGTACTTTTACTTCAGAATATTTATACTTTTACTTCAGTACATTTGTACTTTTATTTCAGTATATTTATACTTTTACTTCAGTATATTTATACTTTTACTTCAGTGCATTTATATTTTTACTTCAGTACATTTACTTCAGTACATTTATACTTTTACTTCAGTACATTTATACTTTTACTTCAGTATATTTATACTTTTACTTCAGTACATTTACTTCAGTACATTTGTACTTTTACTTCAGTACATTTATACTTTTACTTCAGTATATTTATACTTTTACTTCAGTATATTTATACTTTTACTTCAGTATATTTATACTTTTACTTCAGTGCATTTATATTTTTACTTCAGTACATTTATACTTTTACTTCAGTATATTTATACTTTTACTTCAGTACATTTACTTCAGTACATTTGTACTTTTACTTCAGTACATTTATACTTTTACTTCAGTATATTTATACTTTTACTTCAGTACATTCGTACTTTTACTTCAGTATATTTATACTTTTACTTCAGTACATTTATACTTTTACTTCAGTATATTTATACTTTTACTTCAGTACATTTACTTCAGTACATTTATACTTTTACTTCAGTACATTTATATTTTTACTTCAGTATATTTATACTTTTACTTCAGTACATTTGTACTTTTACTTCAGTACATTTGTACTTTTATTCAGTATATTTATACTTTTACTTCAGTACATTTATACTTTTACTTCAGTACATTTACTTCAGTACATTTATACTTTTACTTCAGTACATTTATACTTTTACTAGTACATTTGTACTTTTATTTCAGTATGTTTATACTTTTACTTCAGTATATTTGTACTTTTACTTCAGTACATTTATACTTTTACTTCAGTACATTTATACTTTTAATTCAGTACATTTACTTCAGTACATTTATACTTTTACTTCAGTACATTTACTTCAGTGCATTTATATTTTTACTTCAGTACATTTATACTTTTACTTCAGTATATTTATACTTTTACTTCAGTACATTTACTTCAGTACATTTGTACTTTTACTTCAGTACATTTATACTTTTACTTCAGTATATTTATACTTTTACTTCAGTACATTCGTACTTTTACTTCAGTATATTTATACTTTTACTTCAGTACATTTATACTTTTACTTCAGTATATTTATACTTTTACTTCAGTACATTTACTTCAGTACATTTATACTTTTACTTCAGTATATTTATATTTTTACTTCAGTATATTTATACTTTTACTTCAGTACATTTGTACTTTTACTTCAGTACATTTGTACTTTTATTCAGTATATTTATACTTTTACTTCAGTACATTTATACTTTTACTTCAGTACATTTATTCTTTTACTAGTACATTTGTACTTTTATTTCAGTATGTTTATACTTTTACTTCAGTATATTTGTACTTTTACTTCAGTACATTTATACTTTTACTTCAGTACATTTATACTTTTAATTCAGTACATTTACTTCAGTACATTTATACTTTTACTTCAGTACATTTACTTCAGTACATTTATACTTTTACTTCAGTACATTTATACTTTTAATTCAGTATATTTATACTTTTACTTCAGTATATTTATACTTTTACTTCAGTACATTTGTACTTTTACTTCAGTACATTTACTTCAGTACATTTATACTTTTACTTCAGTACATTTATACTTTTACTTCAGTATATTTATACTTTTACTTCAGTATATTTATACTTTTACTTCAGTACATTTGTACTTTTACTTCAGTACATTTACTTCAGTACATTTATACTTTTACTTCAGTACATTTATACTTTTAATTCAGTATATTTATACTTTTAATTTAGTACATTTGTACTTTTACTTCAGTATATTTATACTTTTACTTCAGTACATTTACTTCAGTACATTTATACTTTTACTTCAGTACATTTACTTCAGTACATTTATACTTTTACTTCAGTACATTTATACTTTTAATTCAGTATATTTATACTTTTAATTTAGTACATTTGTACTTTTTCTTCAGTACATTTTTACTTTTTCTTCAGTACATTTGTACTTTTACTTCAGTACATTTACTTCAGTACATTTATACTTTTACTTCAGTATATTCATACTTTTACTTCAGTGCATTTATATTTTTACTTCAGTACATTTATACTTTTACTTCAGTACATTTACTTCAGTACATTTGTACTTTTACTTCAGTACATTTATACTTTTACTTCAGTATATTTATACTTTTACTTCAGTACATTCGTACTTTTACTTCAGTATATTTATACTTTTACTTCAGTACATTTATACTTTTACTTCAGTATATTTATACTTTTACTTCAGTACATTTACTTCAGTACATTTATACTTTTACTTCAGTATATTTATATTTTTACTTCAGTATATTTATACTTTTACTTCAGTACATTTGTACTTTTACTTCAGTACATTTGTACTTTTATTCAGTATATTTATACTTTTACTTCAGTACATTTATACTTTTACTTCAGTACATTTATACTTTTACTAGTACATTTGTACTTTTATTTCAGTATGTTTATACTTTTACTTCAGTATATTTGTACTTTTACTTCAGTACATTTATACTTTTACTTCAGTACATTTATACTTTTAATTCAGTACATTTACTTCAGTACATTTATACTTTTACTTCAGTACATTTACTTCAGTACATTTATACTTTTACTTCAGTACATTTATACTTTTAATTCAGTATATTTATACTTTTAATTTAGTACATTTGTACTTTTTCTTCAATACATTTGTACTTTTTCTTCAGTACATTCATACTTTTACTTCAGTGCATTTATATTTTTACTTCAGTACATTTATACTTTTACTTCAGTATATTTATACTTTTACTTCAGTACATTTACTTCAGTACATTTGTACTTTTACTTCAGTACATTTACTTCAGTACTTTTATACTTTTACTTCAGTACATTTATACTTTTACTTCAGTATATTTATACTTTTACTTCAGTATATTTATACTTTTACTTCAGTACATTTGTACTTTTACTTCAGTACATTTACTTCAGTACATTTATACTTTTACTTCAGTACATTTACTTCAGTACATTTATACTTTTACTTCAGTACATTTATACTTTTTCTTCAGTACATTTGTACTTTTACTTCAGTACATTTGTACTTTTACTTCAGTACATTTACTTCAGTACATTTATACTTTTACTTCAGTATATTCATACTTTTACTTCAGTGCATTTATATTTTTACTTCAGTACATTTATACTTTTACTTCAGTACATTTATACTTTTACTTCAGTATATTTATACTTTTACTTTATCACATTTATATTTTTACTTCAGTACATTTATACTTTTACTTCAGTACATTTATACTTTTACTTCAGTATATTTATACTTTTACTTCAGTACATTTATACTTTTACTTCAGTATATTTATACTTTTACTTCAGTACATTTATACTTTTACTTCAGTACATTTACTTCAGTACATTTATATTTTTACTTCAGTACATTTACTTGAGTACATTTATACTTTTATTTCAGTATATTTATACTTTTACTTCAGTACATTTATACTTTTACTTCAGTACATTTACTTCAGTACATTTGTACTTTTACTTCAGTACATTTATACTTTTACTTCAGTACATTTACTTCAGTACTTTTATATTTTTACTTCAGTACATTTGTACTTTTACTTCAGTACATTTGTACTTTACTTTAGTACATTTGTACTTTTACTTCAGAATATTTATACTTTTACTTCAGTACATTTGTACTTTTATTTCAGTATATTTATACTTTTACTTCAGTATATTTATACTTTTACTTCAGTGCATTTATATTTTTACTTCAGTACATTTACTTCAGTACATTTATACTTTTACTTCAGTACATTTATACTTTTACTTCAGTATATTTATACTTTTACTTCAGTACATTTACTTCAGTACATTTGTACTTTTACTTCAGTACATTTATACTTTTACTTCAGTATATTTATACTTTTACTTCAGTATATTTATACTTTTACTTCAGTATATTTATACTTTTACTTCAGTGCATTTATATTTTTACTTCAGTACATTTATACTTTTACTTCAGTATATTTATACTTTTACTTCAGTACATTTACTTCAGTACATTTGTACTTTTACTTCAGTACATTTATACTTTTACTTCAGTATATTTATACTTTTACTTCAGTACATTCGTACTTTTACTTCAGTATATTTATACTTTTACTTCAGTACATTTATACTTTTACTTCAGTATATTTATACTTTTACTTCAGTACATTTACTTCAGTACATTTATACTTTTACTTCAGTACATTTATATTTTTACTTCAGTATATTTATACTTTTACTTCAGTACATTTGTACTTTTACTTCAGTACATTTGTACTTTTATTCAGTATATTTATACTTTTACTTCAGTACATTTATACTTTTACTTCAGTACATTTACTTCAGTACATTTATACTTTTACTTCAGTACATTTATACTTTTACTAGTACATTTGTACTTTTATTTCAGTATGTTTATACTTTTACTTCAGTATATTTGTACTTTTACTTCAGTACATTTATACTTTTACTTCAGTACATTTATACTTTTAATTCAGTACATTTACTTCAGTACATTTATACTTTTACTTCAGTACATTTACTTCAGTGCATTTATATTTTTACTTCAGTACATTTATACTTTTACTTCAGTATATTTATACTTTTACTTCAGTACATTTACTTCAGTACATTTGTACTTTTACTTCAGTACATTTATACTTTTACTTCAGTATATTTATACTTTTACTTCAGTACATTCGTACTTTTACTTCAGTATATTTATACTTTTACTTCAGTACATTTATACTTTTACTTCAGTATATTTATACTTTTACTTCAGTACATTTACTTCAGTACATTTATACTTTTACTTCAGTATATTTATATTTTTACTTCAGTATATTTATACTTTTACTTCAGTACATTTGTACTTTTACTTCAGTACATTTGTACTTTTATTCAGTATATTTATACTTTTACTTCAGTACATTTATACTTTTACTTCAGTACATTTATACTTTTACTAGTACATTTGTACTTTTATTTCAGTATGTTTATACTTTTACTTCAGTATATTTGTACTTTTACTTCAGTACATTTATACTTTTACTTCAGTACATTTATACTTTTAATTCAGTACATTTACTTCAGTACATTTATACTTTTACTTCAGTACATTTATACTTTTACTTCAGTACATTTATACTTTTAATTCAGTATATTTATACTTTTACTTCAGTATATTTATACTTTTACTTCAGTACATTTGTACTTTTACTTCAGTACATTTACTTCAGTACATTTATACTTTTACTTCAGTACATTTATACTTTTAATTCAGTATATTTATACTTTTAATTTAGTACATTTGTACTTTTACTTCAGTATATTTATACTTTTACTTCAGTACATTTACTTCAGTACATTTATACTTTTACTTCAGTACATTTACTTCAGTACATTTATACTTTTACTTCAGTACATTTATACTTTTAATTCAGTATATTTATACTTTTAATTTAGTACATTTGTACTTTTTCTTCAGTACATTTTTACTTTTTCTTCAGTACATTTGTACTTTTACTTCAGTACATTTACTTCAGTACATTTATACTTTTACTTCAGTATATTCATACTTTTACTTCAGTGCATTTATATTTTTACTTCAGTACATTTATACTTTTACTTCAGTACATTTACTTCAGTACATTTGTACTTTTACTTCAGTACATTTATACTTTTACTTCAGTATATTTATACTTTTACTTCAGTACATTCGTACTTTTACTTCAGTATATTTATACTTTTACTTCAGTACATTTATACTTTTACTTCAGTATATTTATACTTTTACTTCAGTACATTTACTTCAGTACATTTATACTTTTACTTCAGTATATTTATATTTTTACTTCAGTATATTTATACTTTTACTTCAGTACATTTGTACTTTTACTTCAGTACATTTGTACTTTTATTCAGTATATTTATACTTTTACTTCAGTACATTTATACTTTTACTTCAGTACATTTATACTTTTACTAGTACATTTGTACTTTTATTTCAGTATGTTTATACTTTTACTTCAGTATATTTGTACTTTTACTTCAGTACATTTATACTTTTACTTCAGTACATTTATACTTTTAATTCAGTACATTTACTTCAGTACATTTATACTTTTACTTCAGTACATTTACTTCAGTGCATTTATATTTTTACTTCAGTACATTTATACTTTTACTTCAGTATATTTATACTTTTACTTCAGTACATTTACTTCAGTACATTTGTACTTTTACTTCAGTACATTTATACTTTTACTTCAGTATATTTATACTTTTACTTCAGTACATTCGTACTTTTACTTCAGTATATTTATACTTTTACTTCAGTACATTTATACTTTTACTTCAGTATATTTATACTTTTACTTCAGTACATTTACTTCAGTACATTTATACTTTTACTTCAGTATATTTATATTTTTACTTCAGTATATTTATACTTTTACTTCAGTACATTTACTTCAGTACATTTATACTTTTACTTCAGTATATTCATACTTTTACTTCAGTGCATTTATATTTTTACTTCAGTACATTTATACTTTTACTTCAGTACATTTACTTCAGTACATTTGTACTTTTACTTCAGTACATTTATACTTTTACTTCAGTATATTTATACTTTTACTTCAGTACATTCGTACTTTTACTTCAGTATATTTATACTTTTACTTCAGTACATTTATACTTTTACTTCAGTATATTTATACTTTTACTTCAGTACATTTACTTCAGTACATTTATACTTTTACTTCAGTATATTTATATTTTTACTTCAGTATATTTATACTTTTACTTCAGTACATTTGTACTTTTACTTCAGTACATTTGTACTTTTATTCAGTATATTTATACTTTTACTTCAGTACATTTATACTTTTACTTCAGTACATTTATACTTTTACTAGTACATTTGTACTTTTATTTCAGTATGTTTATACTTTTACTTCAGTATATTTGTACTTTTACTTCAGTACATTTATACTTTTACTTCAGTACATTTATACTTTTAATTCAGTACATTTACTTCAGTACATTTATACTTTTACTTCAGTACATTTACTTCAGTGCATTTATATTTTTACTTCAGTACATTTATACTTTTACTTCAGTATATTTATACTTTTACTTCAGTACATTTACTTCAGTACATTTGTACTTTTACTTCAGTACATTTATACTTTTACTTCAGTATATTTATACTTTTACTTCAGTACATTCGTACTTTTACTTCAGTATATTTATACTTTTACTTCAGTACATTTATACTTTTACTTCAGTATATTTATACTTTTACTTCAGTACATTTACTTCAGTACATTTATACTTTTACTTCAGTATATTTATATTTTTACTTCAGTATATTTATACTTTTACTTCAGTACATTTGTACTTTTACTTCAGTACATTTGTACTTTTATTCAGTATATTTATACATTTACTTCAGTACATTTATACTTTTACTTCAGTACATTTATACTTTTACTAGTACATTTGTACTTTTATTTCAGTATGTTTATACTTTTACTTCAGTATATTTGTACTTTTACTTCAGTACATTTATACTTTTACTTCAGTACATTTATACTTTTAATTCAGTACATTTACTTCAGTACATTTATACTTTTACTTCAGTACATTTACTTCAGTACATTTATACTTTTACTTCAGTACATTTATACTTTTAATTCAGTATATTTATACTTTTACTTCAGTATATTTATACTTTTACTTCAGTACATTTGTACTTTTACTTCAGTACATTTACTTCAGTACATTTATACTTTTACTTCAGTACATTTATACTTTTACTTCAGTATATTTATACTTTTACTTCAGTATATTTATACTTTTACTTCAGTACATTTGTACTTTTACTTCAGTACATTTACTTCAGTACATTTATACTTTTACTTCAGTACATTTATACTTTTAATTCAGTATATTTATACTTTTAATTTAGTACATTTGTACTTTTACTTCAGTATATTTATACTTTTACTTCAGTACATTTACTTCAGTACATTTATACTTTTACTTCAGTACATTTACTTCAGTACATTTATACTTTTACTTCAGTACATTTATACTTTTAATTCAGTATATTTATACTTTTAATTTAGTACATTTGTACTTTTTCTTCAGTACATTTGTACTTTTTCTTCAGTACATTTGTACTTTTACTTCAGTACATTTACTTCAGTACATTTATACTTTTACTTCAGTATATTCATACTTTTTCTTCAGTGCATTTATATTTTTACTTCAGTACATTTATACTTTTACTTCAGTACATTTATACTTTTACTTCAGTATATTTATACTTTTACTTTATCACATTTATATTTTTACTTCAGTACATTTATACTTTTACTTCAGTACATTTATATTTTTACTTCAGTATATTTATACTTTTACTTCAGTACATTTGTACTTTTACTTCAGTACATTTGTACTTTTATTCAGTATATTTATACTTTTACTTCAGTACATTTATACTTTTACTTCAGTACATTTACTTCAGTACATTTATACTTTTACTTCAGTACATTTATACTTTTACTAGTACATTTGTACTTTTATTTCAGTATGTTTATACTTTTACTTCAGTATATTTGTACTTTTACTTCAGTACATTTATACTTTTACTTCAGTACATTTATACTTTTAATTCAGTACATTTACTTCAGTACATTTATACTTTTACTTCAGTACATTTACTTCAGTACATTTATACTTTTACTTCAGTACATTTATACTTTTAATTCAGTATATTTATACTTTTACTTCAGTATATTTATACTTTTACTTCAGTACATTTGTACTTTTACTTCAGTACATTTACTTCAGTACATTTATACTTTTACTTCAGTACATTTATACTTTTACTTCAGTATATTTATACTTTTACTTCAGTATATTTATACTTTTACTTCAGTACATTTGTACTTTTACTTCAGTACATTTACTTCAGTACATTTATACTTTTACTTCAGTACATTTATACTTTTAATTCAGTATATTTATACTTTTAATTTAGTACATTTGTACTTTTACTTCAGTATATTTATACTTTTACTTCAGTACATTTACTTCAGTACATTTATACTTTTACTTCAGTACATTTACTTCAGTACATTTATACTTTTACTTCAGTACATTTATACTTTTAATTCAGTATATTTATACTTTTAATTTAGTACATTTGTACTTTTTCTTCAGTACATTTGTACTTTTTCTTCAGTACATTTGTACTTTTACTTCAGTACATTTACTTCAGTACATTTATACTTTTACTTCAGTATATTCATACTTTTACTTCAGTGCATTTATATTTTTACTTCAGTACATTTATACTTTTACTTCAGTACATTTATACTTTTACTTCAGTATATTTATACTTTTACTTTATCACATTTATATTTTTACTTCAGTACATTTATACTTTTACTTCAGTACATTTATATTTTTACTTCAGTATATTTATACTTTTACTTCAGTACATTTGTACTTTTACTTCAGTACATTTGTACTTTTATTCAGTATATTTATACTTTTACTTCAGTACATTTATACTTTTACTTCAGTACATTTACTTCAGTACATTTATACTTTTACTTCAGTACATTTATACTTTTACTAGTACATTTGTACTTTTATTTCAGTATGTTTATACTTTTACTTCAGTATATTTGTACTTTTACTTCAGTACATTTATACTTTTACTTCAGTACATTTATACTTTTAATTCAGTACATTTACTTCAGTACATTTATACTTTTACTTCAGTACATTTACTTCAGTGCATTTATATTTTTACTTCAGTACATTTATACTTTTACTTCAGTATATTTATACTTTTACTTCAGTACATTTACTTCAGTACATTTGTACTTTTACTTCAGTACATTTATACTTTTACTTCAGTATATTTATACTTTTACTTCAGTACATTCGTACTTTTACTTCAGTATATTTATACTTTTACTTCAGTACATTTACTTCAGTACATTTATACTTTTACTTCAGTACATTTATACTTTTAATTCAGTACATTTACTTCAGTACATTTATACTTTTACTTCAGTACATTTACTTCAGTACATTTATACTTTTACTTCAGTACATTTATACTTTTAATTCAGTATATTTATACTTTTAATTTAGTACATTTGTACTTTTTCTTCAATACATTTGTACTTTTTCTTCAGTACATTCATACTTTTACTTCAGTGCATTTATATTTTTACTTCAGTACATTTATACTTTTACTTCAGTATATTTATACTTTTACTTCAGTACATTTACTTCAGTACATTTGTACTTTTACTTCAGTACATTTACTTCAGTACTTTTATACTTTTAATTCAGTACATTTATACTTTTACTTCAGTATATTTATACTTTTACTTCAGTATATTTATACTTTTACTTCAGTACATTTGTACTTTTACTTCAGTACATTTACTTCAGTACATTTATACTTTTACTTCAGTACATTTATACTTTTAATTCAGTATATTTATACTTTTAATTTAGTACATTTGTACTTTTACTTCAGTATATTTATACTTTTACTTCAGTACATTTACTTCAGTACATTTATACTTTTACTTCAGTACATTTACTTCAGTACATTTATACTTTTACTTCAGTACATTTATACTTTTAATTCAGTATATTTATACTTTTAATTTAGTACATTTGTACTTTTATTCAGTATATTTATACTTTTACTTCAGTACATTTATACTTTTACTTCAGTACATTTACTTCAGTACATTTATACTTTTACTTCAGTACATTTATACTTTTACTAGTACATTTGTACTTTTATTTCAGTATGTTTATACTTTTACTTCAGTATATTTGTACTTTTACTTCAGTACATTTACTTCAGTACATTTGTACTTTTACTTCAGTACATTTATACTTTTACTTCAGTATATTTATACTTTTACTTCAGTACATTCGTACTTTTACTTCAGTATATTTATACTTTTACTTCAGTACATTTATATTTTTACTTCAGTATATTTATACTTTTACTTCAGTACATTTGTACTTTTACTTCAGTACATTTGTACTTTTATTCAGTATATTTATACTTTTACTTCAGTACATTTATACTTTTACTTCAGTACATTTACTTCAGTACATTTATACTTTTACTTCAGTACATTTATACTTTTACTAGTACATTTGTACTTTTATTTCAGTATGTTTATACTTTTACTTCAGTATATTTGTACTTTTACTTCAGTACATTTATACTTTTACTTCAGTACATTTATACTTTTAATTCAGTACATTTACTTCAGTACATTTATACTTTTACTTCAGTACATTTACTTCAGTGCATTTATATTTTTACTTCAGTACATTTATACTTTTACTTCAGTATATTTATACTTTTACTTCAGTACATTTACTTCAGTACATTTGTACTTTTACTTCAGTACATTTATACTTTTACTTCAGTATATTTATACTTTTACTTCAGTACATTCGTACTTTTACTTCAGTATATTTATACTTTTACTTCAGTACATTTACTTCAGTACATTTATACTTTTACTTCAGTACATTTATATTTTTACTTCAGTATATTTATACTTTTACTTCAGTACATTTATACTTTTACTTCAGTACATTTACTTCAGTACATTTATACTTTTACTTCAGTACATTTATACTTTTACTAGTACATTTGTACTTTTATTTCAGTATGTTTATACTTTTACTTCAGTATATTTGTACTTTTACTTCAGTACATTTATACTTTTACTTCAGTACATTTATACTTTTAATTCAGTACATTTACTTCAGTACATTTATACTTTTACTTCAGTACATTTACTTCAGTACATTTATACTTTTACTTCAGTACATTTATACTTTTAATTCAGTATATTTATACTTTTACTTCAGTATATTTATACTTTTACTTCAGTACATTTGTACTTTTACTTCAGTACATTTACTTCAGTACATTTATACTTTTACTTCAGTACATTTATACTTTTACTTCAGTATATTTATACTTTTACTTCAGTATATTTATACTTTTACTTCAGTACATTTGTACTTTTACTTCAGTACATTTACTTCAGTACATTTATACTTTTACTTCAGTACATTTATACTTTTAATTCAGTATATTTATACTTTTAATTTAGTACATTTGTACTTTTACTTCAGTATATTTATACTTTTACTTCAGTACATTTACTTCAGTACATTTATACTTTTACTTCAGTACATTTACTTTAGTACATTTATACTTTTACTTCAGTACATTTATACTTTTAATTCAGTATATTTATACTTTTAATTTAGTACATTTGTACTTTTTCTTCAGTACATTTGTACTTTTACTTCAGTACATTTACTTCAGTACATTTATACTTTTACTTCAGTATATTCATACTTTTACTTCAGTGCATTTATATTTTTACTTCAGTACATTTATACTTTTACTTCAGTACATTTATACTTTTACTTCAGTATATTTATACTTTTACTTTATCACATTTATATTTTTACTTCAGTACATTTATACTTTTACTTCAGTACATTTATATTTTTACTTCAGTATATTTATACTTTTACTTCAGTACATTTGTACTTTTACTTCAGTACATTTGTACTTTTATTCAGTATATTTATACTTTTACTTCAGTACATTTATACTTTTACTTCAGTACATTTACTTCAGTACATTTATACTTTTACTTCAGTACATTTATACTTTTACTAGTACATTTGTACTTTTATTTCAGTATGTTTATACTTTTACTTCAGTATATTTGTACTTTTACTTCAGTACATTTATACTTTTACTTCAGTACATTTATACTTTTAATTCAGTACATTTACTTCAGTACATTTATACTTTTACTTCAGTACATTTACTTCAGTGCATT
Source organism: Eucyclogobius newberryi (assembly GCF_026437365.1). Classification (NCBI taxonomy): domain Eukaryota; kingdom Metazoa; phylum Chordata; class Actinopteri; order Gobiiformes; family Gobiidae; genus Eucyclogobius; species Eucyclogobius newberryi. Next base: position 906,200 of record NW_027315746.1, on the reverse strand, counting down.
TATATTTTTACTTCAGTACATTTATACTTTTACTTCAGTATATTTATACTTTTACTTCAGTACATTTACTTCAGTACATTTGTACTTTTACTTCAGTACATTTATACTTTTACTTCAGTATATTTATACTTTTACTTCAGTACATTCGTACTTTTACTTCAGTATATTTATACTTTTACTTCAGTACATTTACTTCAGTACATTTATACTTTTACTTCAGTACATTTATACTTTTAATTCAGTACATTTACTTCAGTACATTTATACTTTTACTTCAGTACATTTACTTCAGTACATTTATACTTTTACTTCAGTACATTTATACTTTTAATTCAGTATATTTATACTTTTAATTTAGTACATTTGTACTTTTTCTTCAATACATTTGTACTTTTTCTTCAGTACATTCATACTTTTACTTCAGTGCATTTATATTTTTACTTCAGTACATTTATACTTTTACTTCAGTATATTTATACTTTTACTTCAGTACATTTACTTCAGTACATTTGTACTTTTACTTCAGTACATTTACTTCAGTACTTTTATACTTTTAATTCAGTACATTTATACTTTTACTTCAGTATATTTATACTTTTACTTCAGTATATTTATACTTTTACTTCAGTACATTTGTACTTTTACTTCAGTACATTTACTTCAGTACATTTATACTTTTACTTCAGTACATTTATACTTTTAATTCAGTATATTTATACTTTTAATTTAGTACATTTGTACTTTTACTTCAGTATATTTATACTTTTACTTCAGTACATTTACTTCAGTACATTTATACTTTTACTTCAGTACATTTACTTCAGTACATTTATACTTTTACTTCAGTACATTTATACTTTTAATTCAGTATATTTATACTTTTAATTTAGTACATTTGTACTTTTTCTTCAGTATATTTGTACTTTTACTTCACTACATTTGTACTTTTACTTCAGTACATTTACTTCAGTACATTTATACTTTTACTTCAGTATATTCATACTTTTACTTCAGTGCATTTATATTTTTACTTCAGTACATTTATACTTTTACTTCAGTACATTTATACTTTTACTTCAGTATATTTATACTTTTACTTTATCACATTTATATTTTTACTTCAGTACATTTATACTTTTACTTCAGTACATTTATACTTTTACTTCAGTATATTTATACTTTTACTTCAGTACATTTATACTTTTACTTCAGTATATTTATACTTTTACTTCAGTACATTTATACTTTTACTTCAGTATATTTATACTTTTACTTCAGTACATTCGTACTTTTACTTCAGTATATTTATACTTTTACTTCAGTACATTTACTTCAGTACATTTATACTTTTACTTCAGTACATTTATACTTTTAATTCAGTACATTTACTTCAGTACATTTATACTTTTACTTCAGTACATTTACTTCAGTACATTTATACTTTTACTTCAGTACATTTATACTTTTAATTCAGTATATTTATACTTTTAATTTAGTACATTTGTACTTTTTCTTCAATACATTTGTACTTTTTCTTCAGTACATTCATACTTTTACTTCAGTGCATTTATATTTTTACTTCAGTACATTTATACTTTTACTTCAGTATATTTATACTTTTACTTCAGTACATTTACTTCAGTACATTTGTACTTTTACTTCAGTACATTTACTTCAGTACTTTTATACTTTTAATTCAGTACATTTATACTTTTACTTCAGTATATTTATACTTTTACTTCAGTATATTTATACTTTTACTTCAGTACATTTGTACTTTTACTTCAGTACATTTACTTCAGTACATTTATACTTTTACTTCAGTACATTTATACTTTTAATTCAGTATATTTATACTTTTAATTTAGTACATTTGTACTTTTACTTCAGTATATTTATACTTTTACTTCAGTACATTTACTTCAGTACATTTATACTTTTACTTCAGTACATTTACTTCAGTACATTTATACTTTTACTTCAGTACATTTATACTTTTAATTCAGTATATTTATACTTTTAATTTAGTACATTTGTACTTTTTCTTCAGTATATTTGTACTTTTACTTCAGTACATTTGTACTTTTACTTCAGTACATTTACTTCAGTACATTTATACTTTTACTTCAGTACATTTATACTTTTACTTCAGTACATTTATACTTTTACTTCAGTATATTTATACTTTTACTTTATCACATTTATATTTTTACTTCAGTACATTTATACTTTTACTTCAGTACATTTATACTTTTACTTCAGTATATTTATACTTTTACTTCAGTACATTTATACTTTTACTTCAGTATATTTATACTTTTACTTCAGTACATTTACTTCAGTACATTTGTACTTTTACTTCAGTACATTTATACTTTTACTTCAGTATATTTATACTTTTACTTCAGTATATTTATACTTTTACTTCAGTATATTTATACTTTTACTTCAGTGCATTTATATTTTTACTTCAGTACATTTATACTTTTACTTCAGTATATTTATACTTTTACTTCAGTACATTTACTTCAGTACATTTATACTTTTACTTCAGTACATTTACTTCAGTACATTTATACTTTTACTTCAGTACATTTATATTTTTACTTCAGTATATTTATACTTTTACTTCAGTACATTTGTACTTTTACTTCAGTACATTTGTACTTTTATTCAGTATATTTATACTTTTACTTCAGTACATTTATACTTTTACTTCAGTACATTTACTTCAGTACATTTATACTTTTACTTCAGTACATTTATACTTTTACTAGTACATTTGTACTTTTATTTCAGTATGTTTATACTTTTACTTCAGTATATTTGTACTTTTACTTCAGTACATTTATACTTTTACTTCAGTACATTTATACTTTTAATTCAGTACATTTACTTCAGTACATTTATACTTTTACTTCAGTACATTTACTTCAGTGCATTTATATTTTTACTTCAGTACATTTATACTTTTACTTCAGTATATTTATACTTTTACTTCAGTACATTTACTTCAGTACATTTGTACTTTTACTTCAGTACATTTATACTTTTACTTCAGTATATTTATACTTTTACTTCAGTACATTCGTACTTTTACTTCAGTATATTTATACTTTTACTTCAGTACATTTATACTTTTACTTCAGTATATTTATACTTTTACTTCAGTACATTTACTTCAGTACATTTATACTTTTAATTCAGTATATTTATATTTTTACTTCAGTATATTTATACTTTTACTTCAGTACATTTGTACTTTTACTTCAGTACATTTGTACTTTTATTCAGTATATTTATACTTTTACTTCAGTACATTTATACTTTTACTTCAGTACATTTATACTTTTACTAGTACATTTGTACTTTTATTTCAGTATGTTTATACTTTTACTTCAGTATATTTGTACTTTTACTTCAGTACATTTATACTTTTACTTCAGTACATTTATACTTTTAATTCAGTACATTTACTTCAGTACATTTATACTTTTACTTCAGTACATTTACTTCAGTACATTTATACTTTTACTTCAGTACATTTATACTTTTAATTCAGTATATTTATACTTTTACTTCAGTATATTTATACTTTTACTTCAGTACATTTGTACTTTTACTTCAGTACATTTACTTCAGTACATTTATACTTTTACTTCAGTACATTTATACTTTTACTTCAGTATATTTATACTTTTACTTCAGTATATTTATACTTTTACTTCAGTATATTTATACTTTTACTTCAGTACATTTACTTCAGTACATTTGTACTTTTACTTCAGTACATTTATACTTTTACTTCAGTATATTTATACTTTTACTTCAGTATATTTATACTTTTACTTCAGTATATTTATACTTTTACTTCAGTGCATTTATATTTTTACTTCAGTACATTTATACTTTTACTTCAGTATATTTATACTTTTACTTCAGTACATTTACTTCAGTACATTTGTACTTTTACTTCAGTACATTTATACTTTTACTTCAGTATATTTATACTTTTACTTCAGTACATTCGTACTTTTACTTCAGTATATTTATACTTTTACTTCAGTACATTTATACTTTTACTTCAGTATATTTATACTTTTACTTCAGTACATTTACTTCAGTACATTTATACTTTTACTTCAGTACATTTATATTTTTACTTCAGTATATTTATACTTTTACTTCAGTACATTTGTACTTTTACTTCAGTACATTTGTACTTTTATTCAGTATATTTATACTTTTACTTCAGTACATTTATACTTTTACTTCAGTACATTTACTTCAGTACATTTATACTTTTACTTCAGTACATTTATACTTTTACTAGTACATTTGTACTTTTATTTCAGTATGTTTATACTTTTACTTCAGTATATTTGTACTTTTACTTCAGTACATTTATACTTTTACTTCAGTACATTTATACTTTTAATTCAGTACATTTACTTCAGTACATTTATACTTTTACTTCAGTACATTTACGTCAGTGCATTTATATTTTTACTTCAGTACATTTATACTTTTACTTCAGTATATTTATACTTTTACTTCAGTACATTTACTTCAGTACATTTGTACTTTTACTTCAGTACATTTATACTTTTACTTCAGTATATTTATACTTTTACTTCAGTACATTCGTACTTTTACTTCAGTATATTTATACTTTTACTTCAGTACATTTATACTTTTACTTCAGTACATTTATATTTTTACTTCAGTATATTTATACTTTTACTTCAGTACATTTGTACTTTTACTTCAGTACATTTGTACTTTTATTCAGTACATTTATACTTTTACTTCAGTACATTTACTTCAGTACATTTATACTTTTACTTCAGTACATTTATACTTTTACTAGTACATTTGTACTTTTATTTCAGTATGTTTATACTTTTACTTCAGTATATTTGTACTTTTACTTCAGTACATTTATACTTTTACTTCAGTACATTTATACTTTTAATTCAGTACATTTACTTCAGTACATTTATACTTTTACTTCAGTACATTTACTTCAGTGCATTTATATTTTTACTTCAGTACATTTATACTTTTACTTCAGTATATTTATACTTTTACTTCAGTACATTTACTTCAGTACATTTGTACTTTTACTTCAGTACATTTATACTTTTACTTCAGTATATTTATACTTTTACTTCAGTACATTCGTACTTTTACTTCAGTATATTTATACTTTTACTTCAGTACATTTATACTTTTACTTCAGTATATTTATACTTTTACTTCAGTACATTTACTTCAGTACATTTATACTTTTAATTCAGTATATTTATATTTTTACTTCAGTATATTTATACTTTTACTTCAGTACATTTGTACTTTTACTTCAGTACATTTGTACTTTTATTCAGTATATTTATACTTTTACTTCAGTACATTTATACTTTTACTTCAGTACATTTATACTTTTACTAGTACATTTGTACTTTTATTTCAGTATGTTTATACTTTTACTTCAGTATATTTGTACTTTTACTTCAGTACATTTATACTTTTACTTCAGTACATTTATACTTTTAATTCAGTACATTTACTTCAGTACATTTATACTTTTACTTCAGTACATTTACTTCAGTACATTTATACTTTTACTTCAGTACATTTATACTTTTAATTCAGTATATTTATACTTTTACTTAAGTATATTTATACTTTTACTTCAGTACATTTGTACTTTTACTTCAGTACATTTACTTCAGTACATTTATACTTTTACTTCAGTACATTTATACTTTTACTTCAGTATATTTATACTTTTACTTCAGTATATTTATACTTTTACTTCAGTATATTTATACTTTTACTTCAGTACATTTACTTCAGTACATTTGTACTTTTACTTCAGTACATTTATACTTTTACTTCAGTATATTTATACTTTTACTTCAGTATATTTATACTTTTACTTCAGTATATTTATACTTTTACTTCAGTGCATTTATATTTTTACTTCAGTACATTTATACTTTTACTTCAGTATATTTATACTTTTACTTCAGTACATTTACTTCAGTACATTTGTACTTTTACTTCAGTACATTTATACTTTTACTTCAGTATATTTATACTTTTACTTCAGTACATTCGTACTTTTACTTCAGTATATTTATACTTTTACTTCAGTACATTTATACTTTTACTTCAGTATATTTATACTTTTACTTCAGTACATTTACTTCAGTACATTTATACTTTTACTTCAGTACATTTATATTTTTACTTCAGTATATTTATACTTTTACTTCAGTACATTTGTACTTTTACTTCAGTACATTTGTACTTTTATTCAGTATATTTATACTTTTACTTCAGTACATTTATACTTTTACTTCAGTACATTTACTTCAGTACATTTATACTTTTACTTCAGTACATTTATACTTTTACTAGTACATTTGTACTTTTATTTCAGTATGTTTATACTTTTACTTCAGTATATTTGTACTTTTACTTCAGTACATTTATACTTTTACTTCAGTACATTTATACTTTTAATTCAGTACATTTACTTCAGTACATTTATACTTTTACTTCAGTACATTTACGTCAGTGCATTTATATTTTTACTTCAGTACATTTATACTTTTACTTCAGTATATTTATACTTTTACTTCAGTACATTTACTTCAGTACATTTGTACTTTTACTTCAGTACATTTATACTTTTACTTCAGTATATTTATACTTTTACTTCAGTACATTCGTACTTTTACTTCAGTATATTTATACTTTTACTTCAGTACATTTATACTTTTACTTCAGTATATTTATACTTTTACTTCAGTACATTTACTTCAGTACATTTATACTTTTACTTCAGTATATTTATATTTTTACTTCAGTATATTTATACTTTTACTTCAGTACATTTGTACTTTTACTTCAGTACATTTGTACTTTTATTCAGTATATTTATACTTTTACTTCAGTACATTTATACTTTTACTTCAGTACATTTATACTTTTACTTCAGTACATTTATACTTTTAATTCAGTACATTTACTTCAGTACATTTATACTTTTACTTCAGTACATTTACTTCAGTACATTTATACTTTTACTTCAGTACATTTATACTTTTAATTCAGTATATTTATACTTTTACTTCAGTATATTTATACTTTTACTTCAGTACATTTGTACTTTTACTTCAGTACATTTACTTCAGTACATTTATACTTTTACTTCAGTACATTTATACTTTTACTTCAGTATATTTATACTTTTACTTCAGTATATTTATACTTTTACTTCAGTACATTTACTTCAGTACATTTGTACTTTTACTTCAGTACATTTATACTTTTACTTCAGTATATTTATACTTTTACTTCAGTATATTTATACTTTTACTTCAGTGCATTTATATTTTTACTTCAGTACATTTATACTTTTACTTCAGTATATTTATACTTTTACTTCAGTACATTTACTTCAGTACATTTGTACTTTTACTTCAGTACATTTATACTTTTACTTCAGTATATTTATACTTTTACTTCAGTACATTCGTACTTTTACTTCAGTATATTTATACTTTTACTTCAGTACATTTATACTTTTAATTCAGTATATTTATACTTTTAATTTAGTACATTTGTACTTTTTCTTCAATACATTTGTACTTTTTCTTCAGTACATTCATACTTTTACTTCAGTGCATTTATATTTTTACTTCAGTACATTTATACTTTTACTTCAGTATATTTATACTTTTACTTCAGTACATTTACTTCAGTACATTTGTACTTTTACTTCAGTACATTTACTTCAGTACTTTTATACTTTTAATTCAGTACATTTATACTTTTACTTCAGTATATTTATACTTTTACTTCAGTATATTTATACTTTTACTTCAGTACATTTGTACATTTACTTCAGTACATTTATACTTTTACTTCAGTACATTTATACTTTTAATTCAGTATATTTATACTTTTAATTTAGTACATTTGTACTTTTACTTCAGTATATTTATACTTTTACTTCAGTACATTTACTTCAGTACATTTATACTTTTACTTCAGTACATTTACTTCAGTACATTTATACTTTTACTTCAGTACATTTATACTTTTAATTCAGTATATTTATACTTTTACTTCAGTATATTTATACTTTTACTTCAGTACATTTGTACTTTTACTTCAGTACATTTACTTCAGTACATTTATACTTTTACTTCAGTACATTTATACTTTTACTTCAGTATATTTATACTTTTACTTCAGTATATTTATACTTTTACTTCAGTACATTTACTTCAGTACATTTGTACTTTTACTTCAGTACATTTATACTTTTACTTCAGTATATTTATACTTTTACTTCAGTATATTTATACTTTTACTTCAGTGCATTTATATTTTTACTTCAGTACATTTATACTTTTACTTCAGTATATTTATACTTTTACTTCAGTACATTTACTTCAGTACATTTGTACTTTTACTTCAGTACATTTATACTTTTACTTCAGTATATTTATACTTTTACTTCAGTACATTCGTACTTTTACTTCAGTATATTTATACTTTTACTTCAGTACATTTATACTTTTAATTCAGTATATTTATACTTTTAATTTAGTACATTTGTACTTTTTCTTCAATACATTTGTACTTTTTCTTCAGTACATTCATACTTTTACTTCAGTGCATTTATATTTTTACTTCAGTACATTTATACTTTTACTTCAGTATATTTATACTTTTACTTCAGTACATTTACTTCAGTACATTTGTACTTTTACTTCAGTACATTTACTTCAGTACTTTTATACTTTTAATTCAGTACATTTATACTTTTACTTCAGTATATTTATACTTTTACTTCAGTATATTTATACTTTTACTTCAGTACATTTGTACATTTACTTCAGTACATTTATACTTTTACTTCAGTACATTTATACTTTTAATTCAGTATATTTATACTTTTAATTTAGTACATTTGTACTTTTACTTCAGTATATTTATACTTTTACTTCAGTACATTTACTTCAGTACATTTATACTTTTACTTCAGTACATTTACTTCAGTACATTTATACTTTTACTTCAGTACATTTATACTTTTAATTCAGTATATTTATACTTTTAATTTAGTACATTTGTACTTTTTCTTCAGTATATTTGTACTTTTTCTTCAGTACATTTGTACTTTTACTTCAGTACATTTACTTCAGTACATTTATACTTTTACTTCAGTATATTCATACTTTTACTTCAGTGCATTTATATTTTTACTTCAGTACATTTATACTTTTACTTCAGTACATTTATACTTTTACTTCAGTATATTTATACTTTTACTTTATCACATTTATATTTTTACTTCAGTACATTTATACTTTTACTTCAGTACATTTATACTTTTACTTCAGTATATTTATACTTTTACTTCTGTACATTTATACTTTTACTTTAGTATATTTATACTTTTACTTCAGTACATTTATACTTTTACTTCAGTACATTTACTTCAGTACATTTATATTTTTACTTCAGTACATTTACTTGAGTACATTTATACTTTTATTTCAGTATATTTATACTTTTACTTCAGTACATTTATACTTTTACTTCAGTACATTTACTTCAGTACATTTGTACTTTTACTTCAGTACATTTATACTTTTACTTCAGTACATTTACTTCAGTACTTTTATATTTTTACTTCAGTACATTTGTACTTTTACTTCAGTACATTTGTACTTTACTTTAGTACATTTGTACTTTTACTTCAGAATATTTATACTTTTACTTCAGTACATTTGTACTTTTATTTCAGTATATTTATACTTTTACTTCAGTATATTTATACTTTTACTTCAGTGCATTTATATTTTTACTTCAGTACATTTACTTCAGTACATTTATACTTTTACTTCAGTACATTTATACTTTTACTTCAGTATATTTATACTTTTACTTCAGTACATTTACTTCAGTACATTTGTACTTTTACTTCAGTACATTTATACTTTTACTTCAGTATATTTATACTTTTACTTCAGTATATTTATACTTTTACTTCAGTATATTTATACTTTTACTTCAGTGCATTTATATTTTTACTTCAGTACATTTATACTTTTACTTCAGTATATTTATACTTTTACTTCAGTACATTTACTTCAGTACATTTGTACTTTTACTTCAGTACATTTATACTTTTACTTCAGTATATTTATACTTTTACTTCAGTACATTCGTACTTTTACTTCAGTATATTTATACTTTTACTTCAGTACATTTATACTTTTACTTCAGTATATTTATACTTTTACTTCAGTACATTTACTTCAGTACATTTATACTTTTACTTCAGTACATTTATATTTTTACTTCAGTATATTTATACTTTTACTTCAGTACATTTGTACTTTTACTTCAGTACATTTGTACTTTTATTCAGTATATTTATACTTTTACTTCAGTACATTTATACTTTTACTTCAGTACATTTACTTCAGTACATTTATACTTTTACTTCAGTACATTTATACTTTTACTAGTACATTTGTACTTTTATTTCAGTATGTTTATACTTTTACTTCAGTATATTTGTACTTTTACTTCAGTACATTTATACTTTTACTTCAGTACATTTATACTTTTAATTCAGTACATTTACTTCAGTACATTTATACTTTTACTTCAGTACATTTACTTCAGTGCATTTATATTTTTACTTCAGTACATTTATACTTTTACTTCAGTATATTTATACTTTTACTTCAGTACATTTACTTCAGTACATTTGTACTTTTACTTCAGTACATTTATACTTTTACTTCAGTATATTTATACTTTTACTTCAGTACATTCGTACTTTTACTTCAGTATATTTATACTTTTACTTCAGTACATTTATACTTTTACTTCAGTATATTTATACTTTTACTTCAGTACATTTACTTCAGTACATTTATACTTTTACTTCAGTATATTTATATTTTTACTTCAGTATATTTATACTTTTACTTCAGTACATTTGTACTTTTACTTCAGTACATTTGTACTTTTATTCAGTATATTTATACTTTTACTTCAGTACATTTATACTTTTACTTCAGTACATTTACTTCAGTACATTTATACTTTTACTTCAGTACATTTATACTTTTACTAGTACATTTGTACTTTTATTTCAGTATGTTTATACTTTTACTTCAGTATATTTGTACTTTTACTTCAGTACATTTATACTTTTACTTCAGTACATTTATACTTTTAATTCAGTACATTTACATTAGTACATTTATACTTTTACTTCAGTACATTTACTTCAGTACATTTATACTTTTACTTCAGTACATTTATACTTTTAATTCAGTATATTTATACTTTTAATTTAGTACATTTGTACTTTTTCTTCAATACATTTGTACTTTTTCTTCAGTACATTCATACTTTTACTTCAGTGCATTTATATTTTTACTTCAGTACATTTATACTTTTACTTCAGTATATTTATACTTTTACTTCAGTAAATTTACTTCAGTACATTTGTACTTTTACTTCAGTACATTTACTTCAGTACTTTTATACTTTTACTTCAGTACATTTATACTTTTACTTCAGTATATTTATACTTTTACTTCAGTATATTTATACTTTTACTTCAGTACATTTGTACTTTTACTTCAGTACATTTACTTCAGTACATTTATACTTTTACTTCAGTACATTTATACTTTTAATTCAGTATATTTATACTTTTAATTTAGTACATTTGTACTTTTACTTCAGTATATTTATACTTTTACTTCAGTACATTTACTTCAGTACATTTATACTTTTACTTCAGTACATTTACTTCAGTACATTTATACTTTTACTTCAGTACATTTATACTTTTAATTCAGTATATTTATACTTTTAATTTAGTACATTTGTACTTTTTCTTCAGTACATTTGTACTTTTTCTTCAGTACATTTACTTCAGTACATTTATACTTTTACTTCAGTATATTCATACTTTTACTTCAGTGCATTTATATTTTTACTTCAGTACATTTATACTTTTACTTCAGTACATTTATACTTTTACTTCAGTATATTTATACTTTTACTTCAGTACATTTATACTTTTACTTCAGTACATTTACTTGAGTACATTTATACTTTTATTTCAGTATATTTATACTTTTACTTCAGTACATTTATACTTTTACTTCAGTACATTTACTTCAGTACATTTGTACTTTTACTTCAGTACATTTATACTTTTACTTCAGTACATTTACTTCAGTACTTTTATATTTTTACTTCAGTACATTTGTACTTTTACTTCAGTACATTTGTACTTTACTTTAGGACATTTGTACTTTTACTTCAGAATATTTATACTTTTACTTCAGTACATTTGTACTTTTATTTCAGTATATTTATACTTTTACTTCAGTATATTTATACTTTTACTTCAGTGCATTTATATTTTTACTTCAGTACATTTACTTGAGTACATTTATACTTTTATTTCAGTATATTTATACTTTTACTTCAGTACATTTATACTTTTACTTCAGTACATTTACTTCAGTACATTTGTACTTTTACTTCAGTACATTTATACTTTTACTTCAGTACATTTACTTCAGTACTTTTATATTTTTACTTCAGTACATTTGTACTTTTACTTCAGTACATTTGTACTTTACTTTAGTACATTTGTACTTTTACTTCAGAATATTTATACTTTTACTTCAGTACATTTGTACTTTTATTTCAGTATATTTATACTTTTACTTCAGTATATTTATACTTTTACTTCAGTGCATTTATATTTTTACTTCAGTACATTTACTTGAGTACATTTATACTTTTATTTCAGTATATTTATACTTTTACTTCAGTACATTTATACTTTTACTTCAGTACATTTACTTCAGTACATTTGTACTTTTACTTCAGTACATTTATACTTTTACTTCAGTACATTTACTTCAGTACTTTTATATTTTTACTTCAGTACATTTGTACTTTTACTTCAGTACATTTGTACTTTACTTTAGTACATTTGTACTTTTACTTCAGAATATTTATACTTTTACTTCAGTACATTTGTACTTTTATTTCAGTATATTTATACTTTTACTTCAGTATATTTATACTTTTACTTCAGTGCATTTATATTTTTACTTCAGTACATTTACTTCAGTACATTTGTACTTTTACTTCAGTACATTTATACTTTTACTTCAGTATATTTATACTTTTACTTCAGTATATTTATACTTTTACTTCAGTATATTTATACTTTTACTTCAGTGCATTTATATTTTTACTTCAGTACATTTATACTTTTACTTCAGTACATTTGTACTTTTATTTCAGTATATTTATACTTTTACTTCAGTACATTTATACTTTTACTTCAGTACATTTACTTCAGTACATCTATACTTTTACTTCAGTACATTTATACTTTTACTAGTACATTTGTACTTTTATTTCAGTATATTTATACTTTTACTTCAGTACATTTATACTTTTACTTCAGTACATTTACTTCAGTACATTTATACTTTTACTTCAGTATATTTATATTTTTACTTCAGTATATTTATACTTTTACTTCAGTACATTTGTACTTTTACTTCAGTACATTTGTACTTTTATTCAGTATATTTATACTTTTACTTCAGTACATTTATACTTTTACTTCAGTACATTTACTTCAGTACATTTATACTTTTACTTCAGTACATTTATACTTTTACTAGTACATTTGTACTTTTATTTCAGTATGTTTATACTTTTACTTCAGTATATTTGTACTTTTACTTCAGTACATTTATACTTTTACTTCAGTACATTTATACTTTTAATTCAGTACATTTACATTAGTACATTTATACTTTTACTTCAGTACATTTACTTCAGTACATTTATACTTTTACTTCAGTACATTTATACTTTTAATTCAGTATATTTATACTTTTAATTTAGTACATTTGTACTTTTTCTTCAATACATTTGTACTTTTTCTTCAGTACATTCATACTTTTACTTCAGTGCATTTATATTTTTACTTCAGTACATTTATACTTTTACTTCAGTATATTTATACTTTTACTTCAGTAAATTTACTTCAGTACATTTGTACTTTTACTTCAGTACATTTACTTCAGTACTTTTATACTTTTACTTCAGTACATTTATACTTTTACTTCAGTATATTTATACTTTTACTTCAGTATATTTATACTTTTACTTCAGTACATTTGTACTTTTACTTCAGTACATTTACTTCAGTACATTTATACTTTTACTTCAGTACATTTATACTTTTAATTCAGTATATTTATACTTTTAATTTAGTACATTTGTACTTTTACTTCAGTATATTTATACTTTTACTTCAGTACATTTACTTCAGTACATTTATACTTTTACTTCAGTACATTTACTTCAGTACATTTATACTTTTACTTCAGTACATTTATACTTTTAATTCAGTATATTTATACTTTTAATTTAGTACATTTGTACTTTTTCTTCAGTACATTTGTACTTTTTCTTCAGTACATTTGTACTTTTACTTCAGTACATTTACTTCAGTACATTTATACTTTTACTTCAGTATATTCATACTTTTACTTCAGTGCATTTATATTTTTACTTCAGTACATTTATACTTTTACTTCAGTACATTTATACTTTTACTTCAGTATATTTATACTTTTACTTCAGTACATTTATACTTTTACTTCAGTACATTTACTTGAGTACATTTATACTTTTATTTCAGTATATTTATACTTTTACTTCAGTACATTTATACTTTTACTTCAGTACATTTACTTCAGTACATTTGTACTTTTACTTCAGTACATTTATACTTTTACTTCAGTACATTTACTTCAGTACTTTTATATTTTTACTTCAGTACATTTGTACTTTTACTTCAGTACATTTGTACTTTACTTTAGGACATTTGTACTTTTACTTCAGAATATTTATACTTTTACTTCAGTACATTTGTACTTTTATTTCAGTATATTTATACTTTTACTTCAGTATATTTATACTTTTACTTCAGTGCATTTATATTTTTACTTCAGTACATTTACTTGAGTACATTTATACTTTTATTTCAGTATATTTATACTTTTACTTCAGTACATTTATACTTTTACTTCAGTACATTTACTTCAGTACATTTGTACTTTTACTTCAGTACATTTATACTTTTACTTCAGTACATTTACTTCAGTACTTTTATATTTTTACTTCAGTACATTTGTACTTTTACTTCAGTACATTTGTACTTTACTTTAGTACATTTGTACTTTTACTTCAGAATATTTATACTTTTACTTCAGTACATTTGTACTTTTATTTCAGTATATTTATACTTTTACTTCAGTATATTTATACTTTTACTTCAGTGCATTTATATTTTTACTTCAGTACATTTACTTGAGTACATTTATACTTTTATTTCAGTATATTTATACTTTTACTTCAGTACATTTATACTTTTACTTCAGTACATTTACTTCAGTACATTTGTACTTTTACTTCAGTACATTTATACTTTTACTTCAGTACATTTACTTCAGTACTTTTATATTTTTACTTCAGTACATTTGTACTTTTACTTCAGTACATTTGTACTTTACTTTAGTACATTTGTACTTTTACTTCAGAATATTTATACTTTTACTTCAGTACATTTGTACTTTTATTTCAGTATATTTATACTTTTACTTCAGTATATTTATACTTTTACTTCAGTGCATTTATATTTTTACTTCAGTACATTTACTTCAGTACATTTGTACTTTTACTTCAGTACATTTATACTTTTACTTCAGTATATTTATACTTTTACTTCAGTACATTTACTTCAGTACATTTGTACTTTTACTTCAGTACATTTATACTTTTACTTCAGTACATTTACTTCAGTACTTTTATATTTTTACTTCAGTACATTTGTACTTTTACTTCAGTACATTTGTACTTTACTTTAGTACATTTGTACTTTTACTTCAGAATATTTATACTTTTACTTCAGTACATTTGTACTTTTATTTCAGTATATTTATACTTTTACTTCAGTATATTTATACTTTTACTTCAGTGCATTTATATTTTTACTTCAGTACATTTACTTCAGTACATTTGTACTTTTACTTCAGTACATTTATACTTTTACTTCAGTATATTTATACTTTTACTTCAGTATATTTATACTTTTACTTCAGTATATTTATACTTTTACTTCAGTGCATTTATATTTTTACTTCAGTACATTTATACTTTTACTTCAGTACATTTGTACTTTTATTTCAGTATATTTATACTTTTACTTCAGTACATTTATACTTTTACTTCAGTACATTTACTTCAGTACATCTATACTTTTACTTCAGTACATTTATACTTTTACTAGTACATTTGTACTTTTATTTCAGTATATTTATACTTTTACTTCAGTACATTTATACTTTTACTTCAGTACATTTACTTCAGTATATTTATACTTTTACTTCAGTACATTTATACTTTTACTTCAGTACATTTACTTCAGTACATTTATACTTTTACTTCAGTACATTCATATTTTTACTTCAGTATATTTATACTTTTACTTCAGTACATTTGTACTTTTACTTCAGTATATTTATACTTTTACTTCAGTACATTTATACTTTTACTTCAGTATATTTATACTTTTACTTCAGTACATTTATACTTTTACTTCAGTATATTTGTACTTTTACTTCAGTACATTTGTACTTTTACTGCAGTACATTTATACTTTTACTTCAGTACATTTATACTTTTACTTCAGTTTATTTATACTTTTACTTCAGTACATTTATACTTTTACTTCAGTACATTTTCTTCAGTACATTTATATTTTTACTTCAGTACATTTATACTTTTACTTCAGTATATTTATACTTTTACTTCAGTACATTTATATTTTTACTTCAGTTTATTTATACTTTTACTTCAGTACATTTATACTTTTACTTCAGTACATTTGTACTTTTACTTCAGTATATTTATACTTCAGTACATTTATACTTTTACATCAGTATATTTATACTTCAGTACATTTATACTTTTACTTCAGTACATTTATACTTTTACTACAGTATATTTAAACTTTTACTTCAGTACATTTACTTCAGTCATTTGTACTTTTACTTCAGTACATTTATACTTTTACTTCAGTATATTTATACTTTTACTTCAGTACATTTATACTTTACTTCAGTACATTTGTACTTTTACTTCAGTACATTTATACTTTTACTTCAGTTTATTTATACTTTTACTTCAGTACATTTATACTTTTACTTCAGTACATTTTCTTCAGTACATTTATATTTTTACTTCAGTACATTTATACTTTTACTTCAGTATATTTATACTTTTACTTCAGTACATTTATATTTTTACTTCAGTTTATTTATACTTTTACTTCAGTACATTTATACTTTTACTTCAGTACATTTGTACTTTTACTTCAGTATATTTATACTTCAGTACATTTATACTTTTACATCAGTATATTTATACTTCAGTACATTTATACTTTTACTTCAGTACATTTACTTCAGTACATTTATACTTTTACTTAAGTACATTTGTACTTTTACTTCAGTACATTTATACTTTTACTTCAGTACATTTGTACTTTTACTTCAGTACATTTATACTTTTACTTCAGTATATTTATACTTTTACTTCAGTATATTTATACTTTTACTTCAGTGCATTTATATTTTTACTTCAGTACATTTATACTTTTACTTCAGTACATTTATACTTTTACTTCAGTATTTTTATACTTTTACTTCAGTACATTTATACTTTTACTTCAGTACATTTATACTTTTACTTCAGTATAATTATACTTTTACTTCAGTACATTTATACTTTTACTTCAGTATATTTATACTTTTAGTTCAGTACATTTATACTTTTACTTCAGTACATTTACTTCAGTACATTTATATTTTTACTTCAGTACATTTGTTCTTTTCTTCAGAATATTTATACTTTTACTTCAGTACATTTGTATTTTTACTTCAGTATATTTATACTTTTACTTCAGTATATTTATACTTTTACTTCAGTGCATTTTTATTTTTACTTCAGTACATTTACTTCAGTACATTTATACTTTTACTTCAGTATATTTATACTTTTACTTCAGTACATTTATACTTTTACTTCAGTACATTTATACTTTTACTTCAGTATATTTAAACTTTTACTTCAGTACATTTACTTCAGTACATTTGTACTTTTACTTCAGTACATTTATACTTTTACTTCAGTACATTTACTTCAGTACATTTATATTTTTACTTCAGTATATTTATACTTTTACTTAAGTATATTTATACTTTTACTTCAGTACATTTATACTTTTACTTCAGTATATTTATACTTTTACTTCAGTAAATTTATACTTTTACTTCAGTATATTTATACTTTTACTTCAGTAAATTTATACTTTTACTTCAGTACATTTGTACTTTTACTTCAGTACATTTGTACTTTTACTGCAGTACATTTATACTTTTACTTCAGTACATTTAATTCAGTACATTTATACTTTTACTTCAGTACATTTGTACTTTTACTTCAGTACATTTATACTTCTACTTCAGTATATTTATACTTTTACTTCAGTACATTTATACTTTACTTCAGTATATTTATACTTCAGTACATTTATACTTTTACTTCAGTATATTTATACTTCAGTACATTTATACTTCAGTACATTTATACTTTTACTTCAGTACATTTACTTCGGTACATTTATACTTTTACTTCAGTACATTTGTACTTTTACTTCAGTATTATTATACTTTTACTTCAGTACATTTACTTCAGTACATTTATACTTTTACTTCAGTACATTTGTACTTTTACTTCAGTACATTTGTACTTTTACTTCAGTACATTTATACTTTTACTTCAGTACATTTATACTTTTACTTCAGTACATTTGTACTTTTACTTCAGTACATTTATACTTTTACTTCAGTACATTGGTACTTTTACTTCAGTACATTTATACTTTTACTTCAGTACATTTATACTTTCACTTCAGTACATTTTTACTTTTACTTCAGTATATTTATAATTTTACTTCAGTACATTTATACTTTTACTTCAGTACATTTTCTTCAGTACATTTATATTTTTACTTCAGTACCTTTATACTTTTACTTCAGTATATTTATACTTTTACTTCAGTACATTTATACTTTTACTTCAGTACATTTACTTCAGTACATTTGTACTTTTACTTCAGTACATTTATACTTTTACTTCAGTATATTTATACTTTTACTTCAGTATATTTATACTTTTACTTCAGTATATTTATACTTTTACTTCAGTGCATTTATATTTTTACTTCAGTACATTTATACTTTTACTTCAGTACATTTGTACTTTTATTTCAGTATATTTATACTTTTACTTCAGTACATTTATACTTTTACTTCAGTACATTTACTTCAGTACATTTATACTTTTACTTCAGTACATTTATACTTTTAATTCAGTATATTTATACTTTTAATTTAGTACATTTGTACTTTTTCTTCAGTACATTTGTACTTTTTCTTCAGTACATTTGTACTTTTACTTCAGTACATTTACTTCAGTACATTTATACTTTTACTTCAGTATATTCATACTTTTACTTCAGTGCATTTATATTTTTACTTCAGTACATTTATACTTTTACTTCAGTACATTTATACTTTTACTTCAGTATATTTATACTTTTACTTCAGTACATTTATACTTTTACTTCAGTACATTTACTTGAGTACATTTATACTTTTATTTCAGTATATTTATACTTTTACTTCAGTACATTTATACTTTTACTTCAGTACATTTACTTCAGTACATTTGTACTTTTACTTCAGTACATTTATACTTTTACTTCAGTACATTTACTTCAGTACTTTTATATTTTTACTTCAGTACATTTGTACTTTTACTTCAGTACATTTGTACTTTACTTTAGGACATTTGTACTTTTACTTCAGAATATTTATACTTTTACTTCAGTACATTTGTACTTTTATTTCAGTATATTTATACTTTTACTTCAGTATATTTATACTTTTACTTCAGTGCATTTATATTTTTACTTCAGTACATTTACTTGAGTACATTTATACTTTTATTTCAGTATATTTATACTTTTACTTCAGTACATTTATACTTTTACTTCAGTACATTTACTTCAGTACATTTGTACTTTTACTTCAGTACATTTATACTTTTACTTCAGTACATTTACTTCAGTACTTTTATATTTTTACTTCAGTACATTTGTACTTTTACTTCAGTACATTTGTACTTTACTTTAGTACATTTGTACTTTTACTTCAGAATATTTATACTTTTACTTCAGTACATTTGTACTTTTATTTCAGTATATTTATACTTTTACTTCAGTATATTTATACTTTTACTTCAGTGCATTTATATTTTTACTTCAGTACATTTACTTGAGTACATTTATACTTTTATTTCAGTATATTTATACTTTTACTTCAGTACATTTATACTTTTACTTCAGTACATTTACTTCAGTACATTTGTACTTTTACTTCAGTACATTTATACTTTTACTTCAGTACATTTACTTCAGTACTTTTATATTTTTACTTCAGTACATTTGTACTTTTACTTCAGTACATTTGTACTTTACTTTAGTACATTTGTACTTTTACTTCAGAATATTTATACTTTTACTTCAGTACATTTGTACTTTTATTTCAGTATATTTATACTTTTACTTCAGTATATTTATACTTTTACTTCAGTGCATTTATATTTTTACTTCAGTACATTTACTTCAGTACATTTGTACTTTTACTTCAGTACATTTATACTTTTACTTCAGTATATTTATACTTTTACTTCAGTATATTTATACTTTTACTTCAGTATATTTATACTTTTACTTCAGTGCATTTATATTTTTACTTCAGTACATTTATACTTTTACTTCAGTACATTTGTACTTTTATTTCAGTATATTTATACTTTTACTTCAGTACATTTATACTTTTACTTCAGTACATTTACTTCAGTACATCTATACTTTTACTTCAGTACATTTATACTTTTACTAGTACATTTGTACTTTTATTTCAGTATATTTATACTTTTACTTCAGTACATTTATACTTTTACTTCAGTACATTTACTTCAGTATATTTATACTTTTACTTCAGTACATTTATACTTTTACTTCAGTACATTTACTTCAGTACATTTATACTTTTACTTCAGTACATTCATATTTTTACTTCAGTATATTTATACTTTTACTTCAGTACATTTGTACTTTTACTTCAGTATATTTATACTTTTACTTCAGTACATTTATACTTTTACTTCAGTATATTTATACTTTTACTTTAGTACATTTATACTTTTACTTCAGTATATTTATACTTTTACTTCAGTATATTTATACTTTTACTTCAGTGCATTTATATTTTTACTTCAGTACATTTATACTTTTACTTCAGTACATTTATACTTTTACTTCAGTATTTTTATACTTTTACTTCAGTACATTTATACTTTTACTTCAGTACATTTATACTTTTACTTCAGTATAATTATACTTTTACTTCAGTACATTTATACTTTTACTTCAGTATATTTATACTTTTAGTTCAGTACATTTATACTTTTACTTCAGTACATTTACTTCAGTACATTTATATTTTTACTTCAGTACATTTGTTCTTTTCTTCAGAATATTTATACTTTTACTTCAGTACATTTGTATTTTTACTTCAGTATATTTATACTTTTACTTCAGTATATTTATACTTTTACTTCAGTGCATTTTTATTTTTACTTCAGTACATTTACTTCAGTACATTTATACTTTTACTTCAGTATATTTATTTTACTTCAGAGAGAGAGAGAAAGAGAGGGAGAGAAAGAGAGAGAGAGAGGGAGAGAGATAGAGAGAAAGAGAGGGAGAGAGATAGAGAGAAAGAGAGGGAGAGAGAGAGAGAAAGAGAGAGAGAGAGAGAGAGGGAGAGAGACAGGGAGAGAGAGAGAGGTAGAGAGAGAGAGGGAGAGAGATAGAGAGAGAGATAGAGAGAGAGAGAAAGAGAGGGAGAGAGAGAGAAAGAGAGAGACAGAGAGAGAGAGAGG